>NW_027507718.1:24851035-25113535 GCF_037356315.1 Lithobates pipiens | reverse complement strand
ATACATATATGCAAACATATACAATATACATAGACACAGACATCATATAGTGTGTATCAGCGTCTGGATCCTATGGATCCTGTATGTGTATGTACACACAATTTATATATATATATATATATATATATATATATACCGTTTTAGATTCATTTCAGGTTAAACACAAAATGTAAACTGTTTCCTAGAATCGCTCTTTTTTTTTGTTTTGTTTTTTGATGCACCTTTCCATCCTCACACAAATCTGTCTCTTTGCTGTGTGCAATCAAGTGAATTGTATCAAAAGCTTTGAACTCGCATTCATCCACATTTTGATCTAGGGCCAACATCAAGGATTTTTTTTCATAGCCAGTGGAGTTACACATACTGAAGAAGGCAAAATGTGATACTGCTTGTTATTGTTCCTTATATTGCATTTTGCCCAACATCAATCATGACAGTTTCTTTGGCATCAAAGCAAAGTGATCATGTCTGAACTGCCTTGAATGGGAATGGTGAGAGAGATGTGTGGCACGGTAATAGGTAGACATGGGGAGATAATGTAACTCGTTTACACTTCTAGGGGCACCTGGTCTTATTCTTTTTTGAACATGAGGTAAGTTGCGTTGAAAGTTAAATGGCCGTTGCTCACATCTCAAAGGCTCTGTCCATTGGTCAGACTGAATATGAAGTATGAAATAAAATTGTCACCAGTGTCATTTTATTGTTATTGCCGAGTGTCAAGGTTACATCATTGTGAGTGGAATTCCTTAATTAGATGGCTGTGGATACTTTGTTTAGAGGAACACATAATGTTTGCAAACAAGGCACATATAACTGCTATACCAACATCCAAAGCTGTGATTCTTGGTTATGATAAAACATTTCCTAAAATTTTAAAGGCTCATCGAATTTTATATTGGAATGAGTCAGCAAATATTTTGAACTCTTTATAATAATTAGTTCTATGAGACCAAGAATCTTCTATTTATTATTGCCCGTGTGAACTTTTTTTTTTGTTCACAGAAGCTTTGCGTTGTCTTTTAGGGATCGCTGTATATGGTGGCGTAACAAAGAAATGGTGTCATGGATATGTATTATGTAAGACTGGTATATCAAAAAGCTGTACAGGGCCTGCATGCCTAACCTAATTTTCTCCCTGTATACCTGATCACCTAATTCACTCTGATACTTGTACAGCAGCTGTATTATTGGCTATGTGTGGCTTACTTACAGACATGATACTGACAAACTAGGATTTGATTGATGACAGAGTTATGTTCAATGGCGTACCTTCAAGATACTTTCTATTTTAGTTAGATACATTGTATTCATTTTTATTTTTATTTAAAAAGAAAACAGGAGTTACATTATGCATCCTTGATATGTTTTTTGCTTTTTCTTTATACATTACATTTTTAATACTAATAAGAATAGATACACAACAGAGTTTAGCACCCTCAACTTTCATGGTGTGATGTCAACATCATTAGTATCTTAGATGGTGTGCTTACTTATAAAGGGGAAAAAGCCCATATTAAGGAAAATTAAAAAACAGCATTTTTACAAATCATGAGAGTTAATGATAATAGAGCCATGGTTGTAATATATGTGTACAATATTTGAAAGCACTTAAAAAAAGCGGGATTTTTTTTTACAAATCGTGAGAATATTTAATGATAATATAGTCATGGCTGTAATATGTGTGTACAACATTTAAAGGTACTAGATAACCTTGGCGTGCTTTCTTTTTGATATTTCGTGAACATCTTAGTTCAAAGACTTGGTGTGTGTCATACTGTTAGCTCTTCAAGTCATACAACCAGTGCTGATTAATAATTATGTTACATGCCAATTTGTCAAACAGACATATAGATATACTCAGCTGTGACAATGATAAAGTATATAGTATAGTGTAAGACATAAAAGTATCATCCTAAATAACACAGACCCTGATTAGTGTGATTTTTAAAATAGCTTCAGCATAAACCCGCTTCACTGAACATTGTTGTGGTATATTCAATGTAGCAGTCTGTCTGACAGTTTTAGTTAAACCAAGCGGATGTTCTGTAATAATGGGGATGATGACATTTAACAAGGCAAAAACTATAGTCAATACAACCAGCAGAATATGTTCGTGTGCAGTATAAGACATAAAGATATGGCACATTTTGTAGGTTGTTTAGCTGTGCTTTGTGTTTTTGACTATATTGTAAAGCTTTGTTGCAAGCAACCATCTGGTTGTAAATAATGTATTTTCCAGTTTGCTTTTTTTATATTAAGCACAAGCATAAAATAGGTTTGATTTGTTTAATATTAGATGCAGATGTTATGTTGTTGGTGTATAATACACAATTCCTCATGCAATTATTAGTACACATAGTAGATAATGTGTGTTTTGTTTCTATGATTACACTGTCCCTCACATGCTTTAAGATTGTGATTGGATTTGGACACAAAAAATGTAAATATAAGTAATTAAAAGGATATTGGGAAATTAATTAGTGTTGACTGTCATGTGCCCACCAATTGACAACAATACAATAGAAATACTGTATCTCTAGTGATTTAATACTAAGTTGTAGGATCTAGAGTCTAGGCAATATATTTTTTAAATCAATATCTATATCAGTAGTTGTTTTATATAAAAACTGCATACTTTGCATAAAATTAATTGAAAAATCAAACCGTAGTGCATATATCAGTTAGCACTGAATCCTTTTTCTATGATTCTGGTAATTAAACTGAATATTGTAACATGTCAGAGTTGCAAAAAAATCCTCAAAAATAGTTAACAAAAAAACAGTTCAAAGACTATTTAGTGTAGAGAGGTTGTGTCTATTTCATTTTAACCCATTGGATTTAGACAATCCAACCCTGTCTCAAATCCTTCAACGATGCGTTAACCCTGTCTTGTCGATCTAGTACCTAGTCTCCGGCCTATGCTCTATCAAAGTGGTTACAAAACGTAATTTGCCATTTTTGGTTTCCCATGTTAGCTCAAAAATGCATTCTTCTTGTGCTCGGCCTGAGTTGCTTGTGTCATCTTGCAGGAAGAGATAACTAAGTGTATATAAATTTTATATGCAACTTGCATAATTAATAGATCAACACATTATTCATTTATAACACAGTCTCCTTCTACATTGTTTTCACAGCAGCCAAAAAGATATTTTCATGTGAGGCTAAAAGTAGTCATTTTAATAACGTCTTTTTTTCTTCTCTGATTTTTCAATATCTAAAAAAAGTAAGAAAAAAAAAAAAAGAAATGTAACAAACTCTGAAAGTTTCATGTATTTTGGATTCAAATATCAACACCCTACAGCTTCAAATAATAAATCGTTGACAGCCTTTTGTCAGCTTAATTTTAATTACTATAACCACTAATTGCAATTATAAATATATTTAATATCTAATTCTACCATAGCTGATGCCCATGTTCTCTTTAATGGCTGGACATCTCAAACACTGCTGATGAGCATCAAATGAAAGTGTGTTTCACTGCCAAATAAATCAATTTGTTTCTTTCAAATAAAGCAGTGAATGCACCCTAGACAAGGCTTGTACTCTCAAACTGAAGGATGTCTGCTTTGTAGCTAAAGACAAAGGGAGCACACAGGAATAAATATTGATTGAACTAATCATCTGATGAATAGGAATGAGCTTAACCAGTACACCATTATAATGGGCTGTGTTAACTAGCACCCTTTTGTGGCCCATATGCTGCCCTTTCAACCCATGACCCCTACTATTCAGCCCATATTGAGAAACACCACAGGTGTTATAACGGCATCTAGGGCAAATGAAGCTAAATAAAACAGTTGTGTAAATAAGAGACAAAGGAATAGTTACACTCAGTTCTTCCTAGAACAACATGATGGACAGACAATGACATAGATGTAGACCATGGTGATCAGACCATGACTGTGTGACAGCTTTATTCAGAATCACTGCTTTAAATGAACACTTCCAGACTGGCATGAGAAGACACCGTCTGGACTTATGTACAATCAAGTTGCTTCCCTGTTAGCTGTCTATATCCATAATGATGGCCATTTGTCATGGTCCCCATGCTGTACCACATTATTATGTATTATGTTTATTTAGTGACTTGTGTTTTTTGTTCCTGTTTATCATTGGTACCCTTGAGTGTCATTAACTTGTCCTAAATATGACATAGTCAGAAGATTGCCAAAATCCAAATAAATAAACTAACATTACAAATATGAATATGTTTTAGTACTTTTTAGATAGATTAGTAATTTCTATATCTCGTGATTTGACATATATTATGTACTGTATGTCCAAAATGGACATTGCTTATAGAAAGTGGAATTTATTTTTATTATAGAGCGGTCTATAACCTACTTTTTAATATTGCAAGGTTGTTAGATGAATACTTACCAAACATACAGAATATATATTGTCTTCTGGTTTCTCAATTGTTGAGACTGCCAACATTGTCTCATTAATGACGAGCCAATGTGTTTATATAACTTGCTTAGGCGCTTGTATAATTGTACAATGGCTGACAGTGTAGATATATATATATATATATATATATATATATATATATATAGATAGATAGATAGATAGATATAGATAGATAGACGTGTGTATTACTGCATTTTTCATTTGACAATGGAGCTTGAAAAGAAAAAGAGCCAGGAGCTACCACTGCTAAGAATGTGAGCTACAGAAAACAACATTTTTTTTAAACTCAACTGTTGGTTTCAAGAGTGACATAACCACATTTGTTTTAATATTTATGGCATTATAAGGAAGGTTAAAAATACTTATAATATTTAAAATTGTTCAGCAGAGCTTCTGTATAATATTTTTTTCTTGGCTTTATCGCAGTGTCCGCTTCATATTCCACTGTCTCCTTATATAGATTTGTTTAATAAAGCAGTACAAAGAAAGCCTATATCAACTAACCAGATATGATCAGTCCCTATCATGTTAAAGCATTTAAAACAAGGAAATGCAGTTGCTGATTGGTTGTTATAAGATACTATACCTGAAAAAAAAATCCTTCTGAATTGTTAAATTAGCGTCGTAGTTTTTTTTTTCCTTTTCAGCAATTGACCATATCTCTGGGTTTTTTAGGTTCTTCTAACCCTAATTCGTAAAATCTTCTACTTATATTTGTTATTATATATTAGAAGCCATAGTTTTCTTGTCTGCCTCTCCTATCTATTTCTCCTTAACCTACACCTTTACTTTGGAGCTTCAGTTTCTGTTACTTATTCAATTATAATTTTATCAGTATGTAATCAAGAATTGGTACTATGCATTAGAAATACAGCAGAAATAACTGTATTTAAACAGTTATCTACATTAAAGCAAACCTGTACTAAAATATACCAGGGCTGCCATTGAAAACCTTCATCCAAGAACATTAGTTACCTGGCTGTCTTAAGCTTCTGTAAATCAATAAGTCAGTGACCTGGAAAAAAGTATGCAGATTAGAAAGCCAATGTGGGGGTAGAACTTCTAATCATCATACTTGTTGCAGGTCAGTGCTTCCGAAAGTATTGAGGCCAGAGGTTCAACTCTACAGCTAGGTACCTAGCATTTTCAGAGGTAGGCAATGGCAGCCCATTCTATCTTCATGATAGGTTTTTTAAGCCATCTCAAAAATTTAAGACCTTAAGACCCCTTTTACACTGGAGGTGTTTTTCAGGTGCTTTAGTGCTAAAAATAGCACCTGTAAAGCACCTGAAAGATCTGAAGTCCCAGTGTGAAAGTATAAGTGCTTTCACACTGGGGCGCTGCTCTGGCAGAATGTTAAAAAAAGTCCTGCAAGCAGCATCTTTGGGGGGCTTCAGGAGCAGTGTATACATCACTCCTAAAGTGCCACTGCCCATTGAAATCAAGCGCCTGCAAAGCAATACGGTAGCGGTGCATTACTGGCGCTTTTAACCCTTTATTCAGCCACTAGTGGGGGTTAAAAGTGCCCTGCTAGCGGCTGAAAAGTGTCTTTAAAATGGCGGTAAATCGCTGTAAGTGTGAAAGGGCTCTAATAGCAGTTCCTTATCATTAAATGACCATTAGGGCCATATTTAACGCTAAGGCCTCTTTCACACTGACGTCCCGTTCAGGCCCGCCTGTCAGTTTTTCAGGCGGACCTGAACGGGTGCTCCATAGAGCTCTATGGAGCGTCGGATGTCAGCGGTGACATGTCCGCTGACATCCGACCCGCTCCGATCCGAAAAAGTGTAACGGAGGAAAAAGCTATTTTTCCATCCGTCTGCGGATCGGATCGGGTGACGACGGGCACTGCGGTCCGTCGTCATCCGATCTCCCATAGGGGAGAGCGGCGCTGTGACAGGTCCGTCCCTGCGCAGTGTGCCGAGACGGAGCTGTCATCTCCCTGCTCAGCGGGGATCGGCGGAGTGATCCCCGCTGAGCAAACGGATATCCACGGGGCGGATCAGAACTGATCCGCCCCGTGTGAAAGGACCCTTAGTCAGCATAAAGACATTAAGGTAAATGATTTCAAAGAATTAAAGAAATAAGATACATGGTTCCCTCATTAGCAAAATGAATATAGGGGCTTGTAGCCCAGCAAGACCATTGTGGGGACATTTCTCACCAAGATTTATATTACGGCAGTACGGTAAATTATTTTTATCAGCCTGGTGCAAGTGCTTAGATTGGATTCATTTCATAATGCTTAGTGCTTGAGTAGATTGAAGGCAGGCAGTCTTATAAGGGTCTGTGTGGCTAAATGTTTCCACATAGTGGTGCCTTAGCTAAGGAGACTGTGTTGCTTATGAACATTTGCTTGAATGGTGGTGTAAAAAGGTGCAACATGATAACCAACATCAATGGTCTTCTAGGTGTTGTGGCCCAGCAAATAACAGGAATGAACCAAATAATGTACTTGGGGTCGATATGTTCTCTATGCCACATCTGAAAAGTTATGTCGCAAATTAAAATGATACAGATACACTCACTTATTTTTTTCAATAGACACTAACAGGGTGGCTTGGGAGAGAGCCTGCATGATAGTCCACATAGAAAGTAGCTTTCTGTGGGGGGAATTGATGGGGGGAGAGCTGGGAGCACCAGTGGGGCACCCCCAAAAAAGGATGACGGGGGTTGCATTGTGCAAAATGATTGCACAAAGCAGGTAAGTATGACATGTTTAAAAAAAAAAAAAGCTTTACAATCACTTTCATTTAAATTGATGCCATAGGACAAGTTGCCGTATCCTTTTATTGGACATCACTGCCTATCTCAGTTTAGTGCCACTGGTGTAAACAAGTTCTTACTAGGTGTTTAGATAACCCACTATCTATTGTTTGATGCATAATAGAAGCTAAGATATTTGAAAAAAATGTCCCAATGCAATTAAGTTTACCACAGCGAACTTTATCTACCTTAAAGACAAGCTAGGCAGGAGCACAGAGTAGATATATTCTATCTCCTTTTTTCAGTGGTTCAATTTAAGATTATTCACACAAAAGTAAAAATAATTGTCAAGCCTGTCTACCTCATGTCCTTTTAGGTCATATGCGGACCAGTATTTAGTGGCAGATAGATAAGGTTTGCTTGGTAATCTAAACCTTAATTAATTCCTTATGGGCTGTTGAATTGTTGAAGGCATAAAAATGACAGAGATCTATGGCCCTGGAAAGCACTAATCAACTGGTAGACTTTATTGTACTCATACGGTTATTTCTAGACCCCTTGTAGATATCTAGTTGGCAAAGTACAGGCTATAAGGAAGTATGAAAAAGGGCATGTGAGCGGGTACATGTTCTACAACACAAGTTCAGCAGACCATTTTATAAACCAAAATACTTCTGTAAAATTTGAATTTGCATTTCAGAACAATCTATTAAACCATATCAGATCATAGTGTTATAGAGCAGGTTAAACAATGCTGAAATTATTCTGTCTGTCTTTAATTAATGCTGTCCGAGATGTGCCTTCTTTTAAATCCCTTACTCTGTAACACAAACCTGCATTTAGTCAGAGGTATTATCATAGCTCTGTATCTGGGCACAGCAGAAAACAGGCTTCATGTACACACAACCTACATTGACTGCCAGAAAACGCAAAATTTGTATGGGGCGGTTTGTGTTTTTCAGTGGCTGGTGGTCAAAATGTACCTATCCAGAACATGAGTTCAGGCTAGGCGTTGAGAGAGGTTGAAGCTCCTCTAACCACAGCAGCTCCTGAACTCCTGTTAAAAGCCTATGTATACATGGACGCATACCGTAGACTTTTATGGTGTTGAGTTTAGGAGCTTTGGCAAAAAGTCTCTCAAGTTTAGTAGCTGTAGTTTATATGAAGCCTTACTTTTGCATTACATTGTAATATGAAATAAGATGCCTTTTAAGACACTTATAAACTCAACAGAACATACTTCTTTGTTGAATTTGAAAAAAGCTACATGGCCAAGTATGTTTTTTATCACATTTGTATTATCTTATCACGTTTGTATTATCATCATCAATGTTATACAATATTATTTGGTGCTTTCAGGATTCAGTAGTTGTGTTGCAAGTGTCATTTAATTACAGCATTGGATAATGATTGGAGCTTGCAGTTCACCAGTGGCATTACCTTGTAGGTTAACTCAATTTACCACATGAATGTTTTATTAATTTGTAAGTATTTTTATTATAGAAGCCAAGGCTGGTGATAACTGTAGGTTTTAGTGAGTTGTCTGAAGAGGAGAGGAGAGCAGGAAAAGTAGTCATTTAAAGTGGGGAGAAGCTAATGCACAATTCATGATAAGGCTAGGCATACACCTTTTGATTTCTCAAATTTTCTTGTTCATATTCCTGTCTGTTTCTCATCCAAGCAAAACAGGCTGAGTGGAGGAGTCTTGACTGCTGGTTGTTATATTCTGAAAGCCACAACACCTGTGGCTATCAGAATACCTGAACAGTGACTGCATCTGGTTGGATGTAGATGCTGTTTGTCTGAGGCCGCGTACACACGCGGGGACTGTTCGCTGAAACTGTCCGCTGAAACCAAGTTTCAGCGGACAGTCCGCTCGTGTGTGGGCTTTCAGCGGACAGTTTCAGCGAACAGTCCGCTGAACAAGGTTTTTCGGAAATTCCGAAAAAACTGTCCGCTGAAACCTTGTTTCAGCGGACAGTCCCCGCGTGTGTAGGCTTGTTCGTCAAACAAAGTTGCGCGCATGCTCAGAAAGGATTTTCACGCCGAAAGTTATAATGCAGTGTATAGGACGTCGTATTTTTCGTCCCGTCGTACGTGCCGTTCACGTCATCGCGCACGGTTTCAGCAAACTGTTCGTCCGTCGTGTGTGGCCATGTCCGTCCATGCTAATTTTGAGCGGACTGTTTGCCGAAACTGTTTGACGGACAAAGTTGGGCGAACAGTCCCCGCGTGTGTACGCGGCCTGACAGTTTTGCACCAGGCTACTTACATTTTTCTAATCAAAATTTGTCCAACTAGGTGCCATTGACATGACCACACATAGCTCAAATGTTGGTCCCTTCAACAGAAATCAGTCAAACTTCAAGACATGCATGGCTAACCTAAGGCTTTCAGCTACTGAATGCCTATTTAATTTAAAAAAACAAAACAAAACAAAAACAACAGCCCATAGCTGAGCTATGACTGTGTGTGAATTGAACATTTATGGGAAGAAATTATTATGAGATACAAAAAACAAACACAGTTCATTCATATTAGGTAACTAAGCCTACTGATGCATTGCAATACATCTTTTGGGACTCCATAAAATTTGAAAACTGACAAGAACAAGCTTACACAATAAAGAGTTCTTATTCTTAGGTAAAGTAATATTAGTATACCAGAAAATTGGTTACTGTGATTAAAGTCCAATTGTTCAAAACACATTTAAAACTGAACTCTAGGCAGATATAAAAGACACAGATTAATGTTGTTTCATATTTTTTAATACATTATTCAATTAATTTTTTGTTAAATGCAAGCATTAAAGGTACCTTGTGTCAGCCTCTTGCAGCCCCCTTTTAGCATAGCTTACAGCAGTTCTTGTGCTGATAAGGAGCATGCTGATAGGAGAGGAAAGCAGAGTAAAAGAGAGAGAATTCCCAGCCATGGGCAGGGGCAGGGGTAGGGAAAGGTCCAGCATGACCTGTGCTTAGAGAGAAAGCAGGTTGAAGGATGCTGGCCATCATTCAGCCTGGAAGATTGAGGGCATTTAGTAACAGAAAATAATTAATGCCAGGGCAGCTCTTTATTGATGGTGAGTGTTACAGCAAAAGCTGTTTTCTTTTTCCATTTTATCTTTTAAATTGGCTTTTTTTGCTTTAGTAATTACATAAATTACTGTATTTAAAGAAGAACGCCAGCCATAAATAACAAGATAAAATAACAAAAACAACTTTTGCAGAAATATTCACCTGCAATCCAGACACTAAGTGTTCTGAGTCTTAGAGCCAGCATCAGTCAACCGACTTACAATTGGTCCAGGACATTTTTGACCCACCCCAGCCTGAGACAACAGTTAAAGGAGAAGCAACACTATAATTTGTTCATCTCAGTAAAAAAAATGCAGCACTTAAATGTCCATAAAATCAAAGAAAACATCCATCAGTACTGAGAGGCACCCGATTGGTGAATGAACCTTGACTAAAAAGATGAACAGTGATCTTCCACCAACACCACAGTAAGCCAAGTTTCTTACCCTTACAACTAGACCACTAGATTATAGATGGTCAAAAACGCCCAAACATCAATCCACCACGGACTGCTCCAGCATGGATCCAGGCATCACTCCTCATGTTAAAAGGTGTACAACACAAAACCACTTCATGGTGTAGTATATCAAAACTATTTAAATTTATTACAATCACATCTATATACTCACACTGTAGTAGAAAATAACAGGCATGCCATATGAAAAGTTCCTGATGGTTTCAAACCGACAAGATGGCCATGGTCCAAAAACTCCGTAGTATATCATAACTATTTAAATTTATTACAATCACATCTATATACTCACACTGTAGTAGAAAATAACAGGCATGCCATATGAAAAGTTCCTGATGGTTTCAAACCGACAAGATGGCCATGGTCCAAAAACTCCACCCAATGCAGCGTTTCATTGTATCCAACATCATTGGGCGCCCTTGAGGACGTTGGATACAACTAAACGCCGCATAGGGTGTTGTTTTTGGACACGTGGCATTGCTGTGCATGAGGACCGTGGCCATCTTGTCGTTTTGAGGCCATCAATAACTTTTCATATGACATGGCTGCTTATATCTACTACTATATGAGTATATAGGTGTGATTTTAATAAATTTAAATACATTTGATATACTATACCATGAAGTGGTTTTGTTTTTACACCTTTTAACATGAGGAGTGATGCCTGGATCCATCCTGGAGCAGTCCATTGTGGATTGATGTTTGGGCATTTTGACCACCTGTGATCTAGTGATCCAGCTTTAAGGGTAAGATGCTTGGCTTACTGTGGTGTTGGTGGAAGATCACTGTTCATCTATTTAGTCAAGGTTGATTCACCTATCGGGTGCCTCTTGGGATTGATGGACGTTTGCTTTGCTTTTATGGACATTTAAGCTCTGCATTTTTTTACTTTAAATGTGTATATTGTTCACCACAATTTATGTTAGCTCCTGTCCGCTTATTGTTTTTGTAACCTAAGCGCAGTATCATTTATTTTTATCTATCTATCTTTTATTTGTTCAGGTACAATACCTATAATCACAAACAGAGATATATATATAACTTGTGACATTGGGGTGTTTAGCTCAAGTGGTTAGATGCATTTTCAGTCCACATCAGGCAGGCATTTATAGTTAAGGGCCTGGTAGCCCACGTTTATTAAAGGAAAAACAAAACAATAGTCCATCCTGGAATCCCACGCAGGGGTTTAACTTCATTCAGCACACAAATGAAAACATACCAAGCCACCTGGCTCTCAATTGTCAGCAGTTCCTCTGCTTGCTCCCACCAGATTTATCGATTCTTTCCAGCCCCCTGGACTCACTGGCTTCCTTAGTCTTCCTGAGGCCGCGTACACACGCGCGGACTGTTCGCCCAACCTTGTCCGCTGAACAGTGTTTGGGCGGACAGTCCGCTCGTGTGTGGGGCTTCAGCGGACAGTTTCAGCGGACAGTTGGCCGAACAAGGTCTTACGGAAATTCCGAAAAACTGTCCGCTGAAACCTTGTTTCAGCGGACTGTTCGCTCGTGTGTAGGCTTGTTCGGCCAACTAAGTCTCGCGCATGCTCAGAAAGGATTTCCACGTCGGAAGGTTGCATTGCAGTGTATAGGACGTCGTATTTTTCGTCCCGTCGTACGTGCCGTTCACGTCATCGCGCACGGTTTCAGCAAACTGTTCGTCCGTCGTGTGTGGCCATGTCCGTCCATGCTAAGTTTGAGCGGACTGTTCGCTCAAACTGTTGGACGGACAAAGTTGGGCCAACAGTCCGCGCGTGTGTACGCGGCCTGACTCTTAAGGCTGTCAGCCTTTCCCAGTCATTTACATGGACTACAGTCTCCCACAGGGCAGACCACTCTCCAAACACAGGTTTGTCTTCAAACAGCAGCAGCAAGCTGCTCACACTCCACCATCCTCCACACTCTACTCCCAACAGCCCCTCGTTATATGGGCTGTGTGCAGCTGGGCACACACCCTGCTCGCTATCCTCAAGACCCGGACATGGCGTTCGAGATCCTGTCCCACCCATGACTCCCAGGGATCTCTAAACTACAGAATCCCATCCGGAGCTAGCAAAACCTGGAGCAAACTGACAGAGCAGTTTTCTCCATTTAAACGCTACACTCTTTAGTCCTGCAGTCCGCAGATATGCAAACTCTGTGTCTGTGTCTCTTTTTCCTCCAATTTCATAAGGGCAGAGCCTCGCTCTGCCACAATATATATATATATATATATATATATATATATATATGTAAAAAACACTGTTTATGTAGAAGGACTTATCTTACCTTGATGTTATTCAACAACCTGCACAATGATGTGTGGTCTGTTAATGCATGCCATAATTCACATTAATGCATCATCATGCATTTTAACCTGACAAAATGTGACAAGATTGGCTTGCATGTTTTTGTCACAGCCATGTGATTAAGCCCTTAGTCTTGGACAATCAACATGACAATGTGTTAATGGCAAAACCTTGTTGCTCTGAGAGTGGAGAAGAAAAATGCTGTGTGTCTAAGTGCATTAAATGGCTAAACCTGATAAGGTATAACACATCTATGTAATTGTAATGCAAGTCATTTGTGTTTTCTATTTCTACCTAAGAGTAGCAGTATTTACAACTTACTAGTGAAAAATTCCTGGTATTGATTTTACCCTTGCTTTCCCATTTCCACCACTGCTGGGTTTCTCAAGTACCACCTTCTTAAGTACCCCGAAAAGTCAGACTTTGAGGGTATTCCTAAACAATTAGTTCAACCAATTAGAATTATTCACAGACAGGAGAGTTATTGAAGAATGTCCAGTTACAGGACAAAGGGAAACACTCTTCTGTGGTACATGTGACTTCAACTGTTAAGCATTTAATTATGCATTTACAGTTTGATCAAGTTTTAATAAAATATAGTGTAAGCCCATATAAATGATCCATTTGATTTCATTGACTTGCAAAAACTGTTGGTATTTTTAACTAGCCTTCAACAATAAGTGCTTTCAGTGGTCCTCCTACAATGTTGGGCACTCATGACAATTTATAAAAACGTTTGAAGATCCCGGTAGAGAAGTCCTAGCCAGAGATTCATTATGCCTCCCACAGTAGCCAAGATATACTTCCTCTGCATTATTCTATGGCAGTGATGGCAAACCTTGGCACCCCAGATGTTTTGGAACTGCATTTCCCATGATGCTCAACTACACTGCAGAGTACATCTGGGATTCCAAGGTTCGCCATCACTGTTCTAGGGAATAGTGTTACCCACCCCTTCAAGATCGTGTGTAGGAATACACGGGGAAGGGGCTGGACATGTATCATTTTGAAGTTGTCATTTGAAACCATGTCTTTCTGCATGCCTCTCACCACAGTGCTAAATAGTAGTATGAAGAGCTGTCAATGAAGAACAGTCTTTTTGTCTGGTAAAAGTGCTTTAATAACTGACATATTTTCTCTTTTTTTTAAGGAAAGAATTAAAGTAGGTTAAAGTAGATCTCCAATATTTTATTTTTATTTTTTTAAATCATCTGGCTCCCCAGATAAAAAGAATGGCTAAACTGTAATGCCCCTCTCCATGCTCCAAATTATTCTCCTTTGCCCAGCACTACTGAATGTCTTTGGCTTGACCAACAACCAGAGTCATTAAATATTTTCCTGTAAACCCAGGCTGTCAATGACACACCTCTGGGGGTGTGTTATCATGCAGCATGGACTTACTGCTTTCTCTGACTGGCACTTTCATTTCTTTATGTTAGCATCAATCAGTCCCCCCTGAAAAAAACGCTGAGGAAGACAAAAGGCAGTTATAGGATGTTTTCATTAAAAAGGGCGGCTTCAGGGAGGAATAGGGACAGTTGATGCGCAGCTTTACGTAGTTACGTAGCTGGTGCTCCACTTTAACAGTCTCCCTTTTGACTCTCAGTAATACGGCTCTTTGAAAAATAAATACAATATAGTGTACTGTGTACATGTAAAGTCATGCTCAAAGCTCAAGATTTAGCAATTCAGTCACACAGACCAGGGAATGATATGTCCGGTAATACAGTATACTTAAACAAATGCTTAACCTGCTTATTTGATAACCAAGAAAATAGCTAGCTATCAGCAAGTTAGGCATAAGAAACAAATGCACCTTATACTCAAGCCCTGCAGTGGCACAGTCTGAAAGTACCACTTGTAATTTGCCCAATTTAATATAATTACTGCAGAATAAGTTTGGAGGACATTTCTTACTACAGACAATGCATATGGAAGCTGGTAGATCCAAGTGCAGTTTACGGGTAGAGTTAATCCTTGCCCTTACTGGAACCCTGTTTTAAGCTCCATGCCTCAACTATCTATCGCTGCTGCAAGAAGAGAAAAAATACAGTGACCCTCATCTTCTGCACAAACAAAGTGTAATTCTCAGCTGATGTAATTACAGAAATGTACTTTCTGTCCAGCATCTGAAAAAAAATAGAGCCGTGTATCATAAAATCACAAAGCATCAGGGGTCCTTAATGCATGCCATTTGTTTCCCCCCCTTCATGGGAAGAGCTGTTAAATCACAAATTCTCATTTCCCAAGTAGCAAGCTCTGCGGTTTGTTGGGGGAGTTAATGTAAAAACCAATAAATGTAGCTCAGATTATCATTAGAAAACAATAGCAATTGAATGGAAATCATTTAACTAGTACTTTGCAGTCTTAAAAAATGTTTTGATAATTGAAATTATTGTATTGATAATGAACTAGACTTTCCACAGTAATTATGAAATATCTATAGTTTGAGCAAGCTCAACCTTAATTGTAGTCTGCATGTAAGTGATCTTACAGACAGTTTAGCTTCTGTCGTTACCCTAAATTTAAGTTGGAAAAACTGTCAGATGTAGTTCTAAGCATATATAGGGAGATCTTCAATATGAAAAATGATTAAGGGGTTGATTTACTAAAACTGGAGAGTGTGAAATCCGGTGTAGCTCTTCATAGAAACCAATCGGCTTTCATTTTGTTTTCAGGTTAGAGGCTGATTGGCTACCATACACAGCTGCACCAGATCCCATTTTTGTAAATCAACCCCTTAATCTTTTTTCATATTGAAGATCTGCCCATGTAAATCAACCAGGATGGATATAAATCAGATTTTTTTGTTTTTCAATCAATTTTTTTTGCATTTTTATAAAATTTATTTTAATAAAATGCCTTTGGAGTAAAAATTGATCTAAATATAGTTTTCTATTTAAGATACATTAATAGTTTAGTTTATTCAGCATGAAATGGAGCTTAGTTATGTAGCATGAGGCTGTCTATTCTGCAATATTTACATTTTTGGAATTTCAGGAATATTCCTTTAGCCTATTGTTTTGCAAATGTATATACAATACAAACTGTATGATTGAATCGGTTCTAATATCACTATCTCTAATATTTTACTAACCTGACAGCTTATTATTCTAAAGAGGAAACCTTCAATTTGTTTGCAAATATTACATATTCTAACTACCAACAAGAATAAGTCCTGACATTTAAAGAGCATCTGTCACTTCAGATCCATCATGGCAGTGCCTATTAGCGGGCATCCATTCACCTGTTGCCGTCACGTCCCTCGGTTTGTTGTGTCACTGCCGCATCACCAGCCGTCCCATTAAAGGGTATGGGACTGTCGGTGATTCAAAAGCGGATCATAGGAGGAGCCACTGTGGGACAGAGATGACAGTTGCTCTTTAAAAATTATGATTTAAATCGAGGACGATTATTTATTTGCAACATTTTATAACAGACACGAAGACAAACTTTTTTTTTTACCATTTTCAGTCTTTTTTCATTTATTTAGCAAAAAATAGAAAAAACTGTGGTGCTTAAATACCACCAAAAGAAAGCTCTAGTTGTGTTATGTATTTAAAATTTAGTTTGGGTACAGTGTTGCATGACTGCGCAATTGTCATTCAAATTGCAACAGCGTGGAAATCTGAAAAAATCCTGGGCAGGAGTGGGGGGGGGGGGGGGGGAGTAAAAGTGGGCAGTATTGAAGTGGTTAAATGTTTTTATACATTATTTAAAAATAACTTGTACTTTGCCCATACTTGGTAAAGTAATTGGTTTAGTTTATAGGAGGCACCATATGCAGACTGTACTTGCTTCTCCCTTGCTTCCATCCCATCTACCTACCCTTGCATTCCCATAATGCAATTATCATGTCTACTGATCAGAGCAGTGTTTGGCAGCACAGGCAATGGCAAAAAGTATTTCCTTTTTCTTTTCTTTACAAGTTATGATTTATTTTAACTAAGAACAGGGTCTCATTATGATCCTTGGCACTGGAAACCTCTGCCTGCCACTGCCATTCATAATACAACTGAAGATCTGTCCTGTGTGCTTTATTTTTCAAATTATTTCACCAGTATGACTGTTGAAGATATAAGAACACCAAAAAAGTTGCACTGTTGCTATATGGTCAGTTAAAATGCAAATTATGCTTTTGGTTGTTCTTTAAATGATTATGCAACGACATATTTTTAGCAATCAATTCTAGTTATAAAAAAAATTGAAATAAAGAAATATTAACCGCTTCCCGATTGCCTCACGCAGGTAGGCACGTACAGGCAGAATCATGTACCTGTACATTGCTGTTTAAGAGGCGGCTTGTGGGCACGTGCGAGCGCCATCGGGGCTTTGTGAGCATGATCGCGGGTCACACGGACTCGATGTCCACAGGGATACCCACGATCTTCTGGCGAGGAAGAACGGGGAGATGCTAATGTAAACAAATATTTCCCCGTTCTGCCTAGTGACACTGTCACTGATCACTGGTCCCTGTGATCAGTGTTGTGTCACACACAGCCCCTCCCCCCCACAGTTAGAATCACTCCCTAGGACACACCTAACCCCTTCACTGGCAGTGAAATTTACACAGTAATGAATGCATTTTTAATTGCACTGATCGCTGTATAAATGTGAATGGTCCCAGAATTGCGCCAAAAGTGTCAGATCTGTCCTCCATAATGTCACAGTCATGATAAAAATCACTGATTGCCGCCATTACTAATAAAAAAATTATTAATAAAAATGCCATAAAACTATACCCTATTTTGTAAACTCTATAACTTTTGCGCAAACCATTCAACGCTTATTGCGATTTTTTTTTTACCAAAAATATGTAGAAGAATAGTATCGGCCTAAACTGAGGAAAAAAAATGTTTATTTTTTGGGGGATATTTATTATAGCAAAAAGTAGAAAATAATATGTTTTTTTCAAAATTGTCACTTTTTTTGCAAAAAAGAAAAACTGCAGAGGTGATCAAATACCACCAAAAAAAAGCTCTATTTGTGGGAAAAGAAGGATGTTAATTTTTGTGTGGGAGCCACGTCGCACAACCGCGTAATTATCAGTTTAAGCGACGCAGTGCCAAATCGCAAAAAGTGCTCTGGTCTTTGGCCAGCAGAATTGTCCGGGGCTTAAGTGGTTAACATTTGTGATTGTACATGGTCTCCCATAAGCTTCGGAAACATCACCAGATTTATATAGAAATCCTATCAATAGCTTGTGTGTGTAACCTAAATTTGAGCTGCCAATGTGGCAATTTTGGAACTTAGAGAAGAGCTGTTGTGTTAGTATTTGTGAAGTGCCTTTATCTCTTGTAGGTAGTTCAACACTAATTAAAATACTAATTAGTCCTATGCTAATTATTACCAATTATTTCTTTCAGCTAATAAAACTTTAATCAGGTACACATATGTGGGTTGGTGTGCTCTTTTTACTGGGCTGCTGCTTCAGTACAAACACTAAACTGATGTGAAACTGATGTGAAGGATTTCTAAGGGTGCAAAAAAATTTATTTCTCATAATTCCAAAAGATTAGATTGGACATTGGTTGAGGGACACCAGCTGATTTCCCCATAATATAGTGTAAATATATACAATATATATCAAATCAATGTCCTACAACATATGAACCACATATTGCATCATTAGCTTATCATATAGCTGTTACAACTGTAGGTGTGGTGGTTAAATAAAATTGTGTACAGGGTCATGCAGATTTAGGATTCAGCAAAAGTCACAATTCTTCCAGTTGCCCAGTGTAGATTTATTGATAGGATAGCATTTTGCATCATTGGTGAAAATAAATTTTGGTTATAACGAGGAGGGGGGCACAGTTTTTTAGTGTCGTACGATCATGGTATTAATCCAATCATTTTGGCTTAAGTAAGCACTTAAGTGAAGGAGTTGGCCTTCAATTTAGTTTTTACGAAATTGCTGTGTGAAATTTACAAGAAGAGGGTTGAGATATGATAGTGGTTTCTGGTATCTCCTTTAATGATCCATTACACCAACAGTGGTTTTGTTTAAAGGGGATTATATTTTAAAATATAACCCCCAGCTTGGCTAAATTCATATATTCTCAAAATTCATCACTATTATTTGTACTTGCTGGTATAAACCTGTTGCCATAAGGGTATCAATAACATGGAGATGTCGCAGTAAAAGAATGGATAAGAAGTAAGACAAGTCTTGTTGCAGCTCAGTAGGAAACATAGTTTACTGTAGTTGTGGATTATATAATGTGAATTCTGAATTGAGAAATCACAGAAAACCCAATGCAATATTAAATAGTTTGAGGAAGATAATTTCCTTTTTTCCTTTTCTGCCCAAACGTGTTTATCTCTCACTTACCATGGCCATGGCAGCTTTGAGTCTGAACCTCTCGGTTCAAAATGATAAAAAACTGTTTCTATGCCCTGACTTCCTGTATTATCATGCGACCTTCCAGAAAACTTCATATCCCATCATGCGCTGCCTCACTGTATCACAAAATAGGGCGTGATTTTCTTCTTTTCTTCTGTGGATCGCACCACCCTCATTACTATAGCGCATGCTTTTTGGCAAAGCCCATTGATTTCAGTGGGCTGCACTACGTGCAACAAATGCAGCAAAGTAGCTCAAAGAGCATTTGGTGCATTGTGAGTTGCACATTTTTGCCTAATGTTTCTCATGTATGTTTTTGCACTTGACAAAATGCGCCTTTGCTTTCGCATTTGGGGTGCCAAATTAATGGCACCGAAAGCATAACAAATTTTAGGTGTATAAATGTGGCCGTACACTATACAATCTGATTGTACAGTGTCTGTAAGTTGATAGATTGACTTCTTGTGCAAAGGAATGGCCATAGATGGATTGAAATTCATCCAGTTGTTGCTGGACTGGGTGAATTTCATTACATGTATGGCCAGCTTTAGCCAATGCAATTTTTTTAGCTCTGGAACAAAGATCTATAAACCAGCAGACTGAGAGACAATTGTTGCCTTAGGCTCGGTTCACGCTAGTGTGGGCCACACTAGTGGGGGCTGTTTGCTTGAGCATGGAAGCCCATTAATTTGAATGGGCTGCTGTGCCCACATTTCCCACACAAAAAAGGTGCATGCACCTTTTTAAAATCGCAGCCGCACTAAAATCGTACGGTCCTTTTGACCATGTGATTTCCTTTGTGGTTCCCGCACCCGAGAACACGCTGCAGGCTAACATGCATGTGGCACCCCCGTGCATCTCATAAGAGCAGTTAGATTTGGCTGTGGGTGGTTGCGGGAATAGGTACTATTCCTGCACCCACAATCAGCCTGCAGCCTGCGGGCAAGTGTGTCACCAACATACACTACGATAATCCTCTGCATATAAGTGTAATAACCCAATAGGAAAACTCACTTTGTTGCAAAGATGGATAATTCCCTTGAAGACTTGATGCCCTCTGGGACTGGGGTTGTCCTCAAAACACACTGTAGATAAAAACAGAGGGCGCACTGGCCTAGTGCATTATCCAACAAAATTGTATTTAAAAGTAAAATATAATAAATAGCTACTCAAAAACAAATATAGTAAAAACGCTCATCAGGGAGAACCTCACCAGAAGATATGTCCTTCTTCACCAGAGCCAAGCAGCAAATGATCATTTAGAAGGCCATACCTCCAAAATGCATCAGCAAGCATGGACCTTGGTGAGGTCCCCCCTGAGCCCTACCTATGTGTTTTCCTCCAGACCAGGGGTGTTGCTATGTGCACCAAATATGCTCCCAGCATGGCTAAACTTTTAATGTGAGACAAGCAAATGGTGCATGAGGGGATGATGTCTTTCTGGTATGCTGGATATGCTACATAGATGCCATTCTGTTTACATGGATGGTGTCAAGAGATGAGGCCTCTTTACAGTCTCTAATGACAAGATTAACCACTTGCGGACCTCCCACTGCAGTTTTACGTCGGCTGTTTGAAGGAGGATATCGTTTTTATGGCAGCAGCTAGCTACAAGATAAAAGAGGACTCTGAGGCGAGATCACTTTTATCGGTGACGGGAGAGGGTCCCCCCTCCCGCCGCGATCCGGTGCCCTCCGCTGCTTACCAGAGCCATCGGCAGCGGCAGAGGCGATCGCGTCCTGTCTCCTGTTAGGTATGGAGATGAGTCCTGTTAGGGTAAGATGGCCCCCACCTGTCTCCCTAACAATGCAGGGTGGAAGCGACGTCACAATGTCACTTCCACCCACAGCTATTAAAGGACCATTTTTTTAAATGAATTTTATTTTTATTTTTTGCATTATAGTGTAAATATGAGATCTGAAGTCTTTTTGACCCCAGATCTCATATTTAAGAGGTCCTGTCATGCTTTTTATCTATTACAAGGAATGTTTTCATTTCTTGTAATAGGAATAAAAGTGACAACAGTGTAAAAATAAAAAATAAAAGGTAAAATAAATAAGATTTTTTTTTTAAACGAGCCCTGTCACGACGGGCTTGCGTGCAGAAGTGAACGCAAACATGAGTAGCGCCCGCATATGAAAATGGTGTTCAAACCACACATGTGCGGTATCGCCTTGATCGGTAGAGTGAGAGCAATAATACTAGCCCCAGACCTTCTCTGTAATTTAAAACATGCTACCTGTAGACGTAAACGTTGCCTATGGAGAATTTTTAGGGCAAAAGTTTGTTGCCATTCCACGAGCGGGCGCAATTTTGAAGTGTGACATGTTGAGTATCAATTTACTCGGCGTAAAATTATCTTTCAAAATATAAAAAAATTTGTGCTATCTTTATTGTTGTTTTATTTTTTTATTCAAAAAAGTGTATTTTTTCCAAAAAAAGTGTGCTTGTAAGACCGGTGCGCAAATACGGTGTGACATAAAGTATTGCAACGACCGCCATTTTATTCTCTAGGGTGTTAGAAAAAAAATGTATAATGTTTGGGGGTTCTAAGTAATTTTTTAGCAAAAAAAAAATATATTTTTAACTTGTAAACAACAAATCTCAGAAAGAAGCTCTTTAAGTGGTTAAACCAAAATGTAAAAAATATCCATTTGCACTTTGAACATGGGGCAGGGGTAATTTTTTTTTTTTAATTAACTATAGCCATGAAGGACAATAATAGACATGGAAATATGTCATATAAAATTTGTTACTGTTTTATCTGGATTAAGGGATCCCATAAGGCCAATTCATCAGGATGCAAAATTGTGATCAGTTAATTAATTACAATGAACAGTCAGAGATTTTGAAAGAGTGCTTTATTGAAAAGAGTTACAAAAATAAATTACGGAAGGAAGAGATTTAAGCGGTGGGAGATCTAGACAGGGGATGCTATTGAAATATAAACGTAAGGAAAACATGGATGACAATAAGAAAAAAAAGGTTGGATTTTGCCTTTGTGACAAGTTTTTTTCAATCAATATTACTGTGTAAGGAGGGCTATTAATACATTTGTTGGCCTATTTAGAAAATAAGATTAGGTTCTACCAGAAAACTAACAGGAAAAACCTGTGGTTTCGTTTAAAATAGTGCCCCCTTTAGATACATTTTAGCGGCCAATATTGAAAGTTTACCAATTTTTGGTAAGATGTTTTTTCTCTTTGAAAAAGTGTCACACATGCAGATTTAATAAAGTAACAATGTAAATAAATACAGTTGTTTCTGGCCACTCTACACATTAGTGTATACCTGATAGAATGTCTGTGCAGACTGCAGTACACCAGCCACACCATTAGGGAGCTACATGTTAGTTAATAGAAAGCCTATTAACAATAGTAGCCTCCCTGTCAGATTTTTGTGCCTCAAAGCGGTATATTGTTTTGCATAGAAATTTGGCGTTTTGTATTGTAGGCCTGTAATTCTTAGTAATAATTCACTTAAATCTGACCAAACAAGAGTCTAGTAGACCTCCCGGGTGTGATAAAGTTTGAAACACTAAATCATAAATTATAATATAATAAATAACTATAAATAATTATAAAAAATAATAATATAATAATAAATGAATTTCCCCACGATTCTCTATTGCTCAATTCTGCAAGTGTTCTAATTTACTATTACTGTTTTCCAGCTGGTCTAAAAAACACTTTTGATGTAAAGGGACACTTTTTGATTGCCATGGACAACCCTTAACAGGCAGAAAGAACAGTAAATATAATATAAAAGTGCGTGCGTGGCACTGGACAAAGCATTAGGGACAAATGGGAGGTGAAATGATTTGATACAGTAATGTAATCTGTAAGATTACAGTGTACTGTGTTATAAATTTTGTATTTTTTACATTTCCCGCCGGACTCTGCCCCCAATGCGTCACGATGCTCGCAGGGAATGGAGCCCGACACACAAATGCATAGAGCGGAGGACACAGTCCGCAGACACTGGGGAAGGACATCGCAGGATCCTGGGAACAAGGTAAGTTACCTGGAGCAGGATCTTTAGATGGAGTCTCGAGTGTGGCTCGGGGTTACCACTAATGGTACTGAAATTTAACCCCGAGCCACACTCGGGAATATCCACCAAGAAGGTTAAGAAAGCGCTAATTTCTTCAAATCTTTTCCTCCAATTTGTTAATTGGTAATAATCTGGAGGGTTTAAAATACTTTGGGTTTTTTTTTCTTACTAAAGCTGAGGAGTGCAAAATCAGACTCACTTCTGCATAGAAACCAATGAGCTTCTAACCTCAGCTTGTTCAATTAAGCTTTGGTAATAAAACCTGGAAGCTCATTGGTTTCTATGCAGAAGTGAACCTGATTTTGCACTTTCCAGCTTTAGTAAATAAACCCCAACAGGAATAGATAAATTAGCAGCAGACTGAAAGGGATGTAACAAAAAAGGGAAATGTCTAAACAGGATTCTAAGAACACATTCAGACAGAGGGGTCTGAATGTTGACTTTGATTTTAAAATGCTTTATTGATACAAACTATAAATATTGTATAGAAAAAAGTTTATATTGTTAAACTGTAACATTGCTGCTTAAATATTATGGCTAAAGTAAAAATATATCCATGTTTATTTTTGTCATGGGAGCTGAGCTAGTTAAACATATTTATGAATATGTTAACCACAGGCTTTATATAATAAAGATTTTTTTTTTTAGCAATTTGTATTTGGATGTGTCCTAACCGAGCTTGCTTTCTCCATGATGTAAGTCCTTGACCAATTCATTTTTATCCAGTAACCATTAGCTATTTTGAATATTGGTATAATGTATTTATTACTCACAATCATTAAACTTATCGCAGGGTTTGAATTGATTACTTTACCAGCTGATGGCGTTTTTTTTTATAGTGATTACTGTTTTTATATAACATTTAATGCATTCATTGGCTGCTAGTACTATAGTGGTCATCGTGGACATGAATTGAGTTATTGCTGGAGTAACATGGACTATTACCTGTATTAGTGTGCACCAACTGGGCTGCTTGAGGAACTAGCATTATGTAGTAGCATGGTGTGAGTCTTTTGCGCTGTTTGGCCATTGCATCCTTATGCAGAAATGCTTACTGCTTTTACACATTCTTGTAAAAAAATGTGTTAGCCATAATTATTATAACAGCCACTTGGGTTAGCATCTTAATGCATACACCTTTTATGTATTAGCTTTGACTGCTTCTAATATTTATTAGATAGATCCTGCTAACAGGTACAATATTTTACAAATTTGCATTACATTTCTGGTTGAGGACATATGTGTATCTGTGCAATTAGATAAGGTAGAGTTACCGATACAAGTACTGCAAGGTTGTTTAAGTGGTACAATTCTGGATGTGTATTTTCATCTAACATTGAAAGAAGCAGAAGTAATTAAAACAAAGGACAGTTAAAGCAGAACTAAACCCTACTATCCTTTACAGCCAAGGAAGATGCCATCTTAGTCTCTGTTAGGTCTGCAGTTGCTATGGTGATGTACATGTGATCAGTTATGACACCAGCCATTTGATGGCTTGACAGTTTGGTTGAGAGCACAAGCAACTGTGACAGCTATCTTTCACGGCATGCCTTAAAGGTAGAACAGAGAGTATTTTTGGTCAATTTGAGTTTATAGGACCTGCCGTTTGTGTACATTAGAAAGCTGGCAGGCTGCCAAAGAAATATAAGAGGAGATAGTTTTATTTTCTTAGGTTTTGATTTCAGTGCTTCTGTATGTGAAGATTATGAAGATTAATTTCTCTACCGTGACTGGAGCTACAGAGGCCCGCGAGGATTAAATTGCTTTTACTGTTCGTTAAGAGTATATACTGTAAATACTTTAAAAAACCTAGTCTGGGCACAGATGCACTTAAAAGGTCTGCATTTGCATTGCCCAGGCTTTGTTTTGGACAGAGTAGAGAAGGGCTACAACCTCTGTCATGTTTTTATTGCTGTCTGTGTCCCAGTTTGATAGATTCATTCTCTCTATTTTTTCTGATTATCGTTGTCAGTGAAATAGAAAGCGGTGGAAAATCCACTATTTAATTTTTTTTCCTAACTTAAAGTAGAACTATAGGTGTGTATTCATTTTGTAAAGAGCAAGGGAGGGTTACAACCCCTGTCCAATTTTCTTTCACCATCTGTGTCTCGTTGCAGAGTTTTCTCTTCACTTCCTGTCCCATAGCCAAACAGGAAGTGAGAGGAAATCCCTGCAAATTAAGAGAATTGCTTGGGGACCCCTAGGTCATTCGAACTAGTGTCCCCATTTCCCCTCTATTACTTTTCTGGGGACAACCCAAAATTTGGGATTTTCTTTTACTTTCACTTTCAATGATAATGGTAAACAGGACAAATAGGGAGGGTAAATCTCCCTAATGGGGGTATAAACAGCAATAAAAACCTGACAGGTGTTCTAATCCCTCTTTACTCTATCCAAAACTAAAAAAAGGTTTTGCCTTTAGTTATACTTTAAAGATTTATTTTTGTATTGTTTTATTTCTCTTTATAAATAAATGGACTCAAAAGGTATACATTTAGATATATTGCATGACTTTAATAACCTATAATTTATGTGACTTTTATTGTCTTTCTATTATAGTACAGGTCCATAGTAAGCTGTAACACACTTCTATTAATCTAACTTGAAAAATCTGTTTAGCTAACATTTTAGTATAGTTATATAAATAGTTTACACGACTTTAGGCAGTGGATGCTGTTGATGCCATGGGCTAGCTCGATCTGGCCAAAACAATTTTACGTATGCCTTAACATGAGATTTAATTATTTGAATTTATATACATATTTAAACTATATACAGTATATGTAAATCCCACACATACCATGTCTGTACATTGAACTGTCCATGTGGGTCTCAGTGTAAAATTAGAAAGAAAATACCACCAAGTAGGAAAAGAACTATTATAGCACAAGATAAAATCTACCTAGTAGCTTGTTTCTATAAAAACATTTAGTTCTGCTTTAAAATTGTTGTCCTTGTGAAAGCACCAAAAAAGAGAATACACAAGCTGAAAAAAAGTAACCAAGTCTCTTACTGGTCATTGTGTTTCTGCTCACCTCAAACTTTCCACCCATTCTCTGAAATTCCCTATTTGCTCAGGAACGTAATGGGGCCAACAAGAAGAAGAAATCTGAAAGGGACAACCTGCACCATACAAGAGAGCTGGTTTCCATTACTTGTAGAGGTGCGGGGTACAGTCACTGAAACTATGGTATGCTTAACGTTTTCAGTTTAGAAAATCAACATAACATCAAAGGTAGAATACATTTATTTACATCATGTCAGGTATATAAAAGTCTGCAATCATAGTGTTTCTTGGTGATCAGGTAGCAGCGCTCTTAAAGTGGCTGAACTCTGAAAGTTTACTCTAAATTGCATGAAGAAAGTAAACTGCATGCAATTTGGAGATTATTCCCACCATTATGTGCTTGACACACATTGCATTTAAGCAACCTATTTACTTTACATAGGGTCTTAATTCATAAAATAGCCCACCTGTGCTGTTTGTGGCAATGCAGCTTACACGAAGCATAGAGCATTCATATCTGCGTTGTAGTTTGATATGAAACATTTGTTTTTACTATATATGTGGTTGGCATTAAGAATAAATGGCAGTGCACTGCAAAGCACAAATACTGTGTTTTACCATGCATTGCGGTAATGCATGTTAACATGTAAGATTCAGCATGCATTACAAATGCAGATGTGAAAATCCAGCCCTTATTTCCCTCCCTATATTTTAGTAATCTCTCTAATTCTGAAAAGTTTAGACCACATTTACATTTACAGTATTTCAGTAAATTCATTACATTTTATTAGCCCACATTTCCTATAAAGTTATCATTTAGTTCTGTCAGTTCTTTAAGTCTGCTAGTAATAAAGATCTTAAACTCACCAACTGTTGCTTTGCTGCATTCTCCATGATGCTCAACAGTCAACTGACAGAACAAGTGAAGTATAAATTAACAACAGATGGGCTGTCTGTGATTGGCTGCTCTTGTTTCCTTTATACTGTTTTATGCAGAGTAGATCTTTATAACTCTTTTTCACTAGCAGACATTTCATGAGACATTTTTGCCAAAGCAAAGGCGAATAAAAATATAAATTATGTATTTCATTATACATCCCCTTAGAGACATGTCCCATAAAACATATTTTCCAGATCACCGGTTTTGTTCCCTGACCGCTTTGGGTAAGTGGAAGGGATGATATAAATGTGCACTGGAAATAGCATATTAATCTAATTAATATACTAAAAATATAATATCTGTACCTACCTGATCTTGTTCAAGGTGGTATGTAAGATACAAGGTATTTTGAAACTGTACAGGATTAAATCTTAAAAATATAATAATGTAATGTAATATTTACTGATTCAAATCAGAAATCGTATGGCATTTCCCTGCAGTATTCAAAAAAACAATATGTTTTGAAGTCAGGAGAAAGGTCATATTCAAAGTAGACATCAGATTTACTATCACAGCCCTGTATGTAATAAAACCAGGAATTAGCTGGCTAAGAATTGTGTATATGTTTTGAATTTAATTATTTTCGAATTGCCATAGCTGTTTGAACAAGCTCTCAGACCAAAATGGTCACATGACATAACCCTTATGCGATTAAAATACAAAATAGCGAACTTTGCTGTGAAACGTATGCCTTCTAGGGTTCCCATTGAGTTAAGTTATATGTACACACAAAAGCTGTCAGTGGTGGACATGGTCATGGATCTCTCAGGGCTCCCACAGTCAACCGCGATCCTAAAGCTGAAGTCACGGGATAGTTCAAAAATACCCTTCCTTGCAGCTCCTCTCACCCTGCAAGGGTTAAATGCTTGTTTTTGTTCAAGCTACTATCAAAAAAAGCAGTTTCACTTACCTTATCTCTTGCTCCCTTGATCCCCCAGAAGCTGTCGCTGGCCTCTTCCCTTTGATTTTCCGGGTTGTGGGCAGGCCCTTAGTATCCTCACTTAATGGTACCCTATAAGAAGAACAGCATTTAAACCTTGCATTGTGAGGGTAGTTTTCTATATTCCTCTGGAGTTCAGTTTTAAAACAGGGATGTGCACACATACTAAAAGGCTAATAAGATAGTATATCAGGTTTCATGTCAAGAATCCAAACCTCAAAAAAGTCATGATGTAATGCATTGCATACTATCACATAATGTGAAAATTACCAGAAAAGAAAGGCCTCCAGCGATGCGCTGTCACAGCTGGAGGCTGCTTCCATCTTCACCCAGTCTTCCCTCTGTGTCTGCCGTCTCCGGCTGTGTGACTGGCTAGAGCTGCGATGATGTCACTCATGCGCATGTGTTGGGGAGCTGCTGTTTATGGCCCAAGACTCTAAAGGAACAGCCCGGGTGGCCGTTCCTTCAGAGCGCATGTGCCGGTGACATCATCGGCTGCATATACAGTAAATATCTCATAAATAGCGCACCTTTAGGAGATATTTGCAGTACCTATAGGTAAGTCTTATTATAGGTTTACCTGTAGGTACAAGTCAGAGATGGGAGTTTAGTCCCACTTTAACTGCTGTGCAGATTTGGTGAAGAGTTACAGAAAGCGCTTGGTTGAGACAAACGCAGGCTGAAAAAGGTAGTTTTGCAGCATTTTTCTGTAATGTCACCAAATCCTCTTCCTTCTATTTTATCAGGATGCTCATTTTCCTCTGATGAAAACAACTGCAAGGTTTTATGCCTCTATGGGGGGTTATTTACGAAAGGCAAATCCACTTTACACTACAAGTGCACTTTCAAGTGCAGTCGCT
Organism: Lithobates pipiens; assembly: GCF_037356315.1. NCBI lineage: Eukaryota > Metazoa > Chordata > Amphibia > Anura > Ranidae > Lithobates > Lithobates pipiens. The sequence goes on along the minus strand of NW_027507718.1, from coordinate 25,084,443 downwards.
GTAGATCTGAGGGGACATGCAAGGAAAATAAAAAACAGCATTTTTGCTTGCACATGATTGGATGATAAAATCAGCAGAGCTTCCCCTCAGATCTACAGGGATCTACAGCAACCGCACTTAGAAGTGCACTTTTAAGTACACTTGCAGTGCACTTGTAGTGCAAAGTGGATTTGCCTTTCGTAAATAACCCCCTGTATGTCACTATATGTATAGAGTTTTGTGAGGCACAGAGTTTAGACTTGTGCCAAAAAATATGGCTTTGAAATCTGGACAAACTTGCCTTTAGTTGGGTAACTCATTCATTTTGGAAAACTCATAGGCTCCATTCACACATCACGTAGCAGAAACATGTGGGCGATTTACATAGGTTTCCGTTTTTCTCTTATAGGGCAGCTCATTCATTTTAAGAAGCTGCCCTATGCAAATTTGTTGAGTAAAAGAAGCTCCTGCATGTTTTTGGATGACAAGCTTAGCATAAATGTATTCTGTCGCATGACAGTTGTGGCAAAATCGCACCACATTTGGGGTGCTATTAAGGAAGAAATGGCACCCAAACGCATGTCACTCATTTTGACGCGTTATTAGTGCAATTTGGAATTGCGGGCAGAGTCGCAAGTGTTTATTTGACTGTTGAATAATGCCAATAATATCTCTTATTTATTAAAGTGAGATTAAACTCTGTCAATCAACATGAACTACTTTTAATCCATATGCTGCCACCCTTAGTAAATGGATAGGTAGGTTTAGTACGTTCATTTGTTTTAAAATCAATTTTTACATTTCTTCCTGGTTGGGGCCTAGGCCAAAATTATGTCATACATCCCAGCAATCTTCGTGGGCATTTTTGTTTTTTCCTCTGGAAGAAGGGAGGAATCGATTTCTGAGCTAAGCATGCCCTTATGCCTGCATGTCTGAGTTATGGGCAGATGGATTCCAAGAAGTAAATGCTACATGAATGATCTGCCCCTACTCAAGATGACAGTGGCTAGAAATGTTGGGGTATTTTTCAAAGTGATTCCTCAACACAATAAAGTATGGAGATATAGATGGTTGGGGGAGTTTGCTTTGAATATTACTGATTAATTAAATAGCATTTTTAGTTTGTGGTGCTCAGTGACAGTCCAGTTCTGCTTTAAATACTGTTTTGTGGCCATTTTCTAATATGTTCACTTTCACTCAACTCCATTAAAATGCTCTTTATATTTCATGTTTTTAGTTGTCTTTTTGATTGACAATATTTGAATGATTCACCGGTGAATGGCACCTGTGTGAAAGCAAAGGAGGTGTAGTAGAAAAGCTGCATTAATGTGCTGAAATTGTGTTTGCACAATTCTATCTTTTCTTCTGCTAATTGGCGTGTGTGCTATTTCTATGTCGATATCTATCAGTCTTTAAGATTGTCGGGGCCAAATAAGTATAAAATGAAATTATATCATATTAGATGGATCACAGCACTTATTTTATTTTTTTTGCGATACTTGCTGCCGTAGTTAAAATCTGAGTTCTTTAAAACCAGCGCTAGGTGAACCGGAAAATGGGAGTAGCACAGTACTTTTAAAATGGGAGCCCTTTTAATCGTTATAATTTTGTGCTCATGACATTTTGTTCAATTCAGGGCTGTTTTACTCTGGGAATCAGCGTGTCAGATTTGATACACGGAAATTACATGATGCAGTAATCCAATTTTGTGACCTATCTGTTACTATTTCATTTAAAGAGCTCCTGTTTTTTTCCTTGTTTGTATAAGGGATACATTTTTAGACCAAACAGACATCAGTAAAACCTTGAAGCAATTGTGAAATTTAGTAGAAATGTTAAACTTCACTGGTAAAAGTCAGTCTAAAATGAATTGAAATAATGATCTCTCTGGGGATGATTTATCAAATAACGCTACTGGTTCATGCGGCCACATACTTGAATTGGAGTTGCAGCAGGAAGTCCTGTGTTAAGCTGTGCAGGAGTTTGATTAATCACCCTTGGTGACTATGTACAGAGGAAGATGAAAAGGAGGCTTCGCTTGTGCAACATATCAGTTTTGTCACAGAGGCTCTGGGTACCACATAGATGTAGCATAGGAATATGTTGCTTTTATTAACATGTACTAATTTTAGTCTACATAAAAAAAATCACAGCATACAGAAATGCCAGACTTAATAAAAGCAATTTTTATACCATCGTATGCACCTTTATAAATGTGCTATAACCCCTGACAAAGTTTAAATCCTAGTGCAATACCATGCTTTATGCTACATTTGATAAACAATTAGGTTTAGTCATCCATATTTACTGGATTAACCAGATTTATTATATTATGTTTAATTATCATGGATAGGTTTTTACTGTTTATAGTAATGCTCGCTATGTTGGATGCTATGAACAAGCAATTAAAATGAATTTTCTACATTAAAATTTAACACCCAATACATATTTTGTTAACCTCAATTCAAAAACATTTTTTTTTTCAGTTTTAGACTACTTCTGTCAAATGTTTGAGTCAAATAACTTTTCATTCAGATAAATACCAGGGTACAAGCATACATAAGGACATAGATGTAAAAGTCCTTCCATAATATGCCATGCATTCAATGAGGACCATATACATAAACTAAATCAAAACCGTGCAATGGAAGGATTATGTACACAGTACCCAAAAACATAGTATAAAATAAAATAAGCCGGATCGGGGTGAGAGGTAACAGACCTTTAATATGGTTCTGCAATGAAAAACAGGACAGGAAAAGGAAAAAGAGGGATTCTGTCAAGTTTTTGTTGATGTCTGTCACTGTGTTGGGGAGATTTCACCTCGCTTTTTGTTCTTTTGAAAGCAGAAAATGACATGAATGCAGGATTTGTTATCAATATATAAAAACATGAACAGTGATAATAACGTCATAGACATTCTATTTCCCCATTTTACTGGGGGAAAAAGCAAATGTGTTGCTGTCTGCGGGATTGATTTACTAAAGGCAAATAGACTGCATGCTTCTCAAGTGCAGTTGAACTCTGCAAGAGTTGGTACAGAGTAAATAAAGGGAAGCTCTGCTGACTTCTATCATCCAATTGTGTACAAGCAAAAAGGCTTTTTTTTCTTGCATGTGACTGGGTCTTTTTTGCAAAGTGAAGCTTTACTTTATTTACTAAGCTCCAGAGTAAATTCCCTTGCAGGGTTCAACTGTACTTGCAAAGTGTGCAGTCAGTCTATATAGTAAATCAACCCCTATATCTACACTGTTCTAACAGGCGAAGAGAACGTGTAGCTCCCAAAGTCCCTCTTTTGGAACCAAATATTTCTGTTTGTTTTCACTCCCTAGTTGTCCCTCTGTTTTGGTTGGATGTATTGATCTGTATTGAAAATGAAATGTACTATTTACCTGCAAAAAGTTTTTAACTACACCAAACCCTTGAGCCAACCTCTAAATTATGGCATTTGTTTCTTAAAAAAATCTAATAAAGGAAGTGTAGTGGTGAAAAAAACACCAATGTGTTTAACCAGACCTTTTTCATGCTCTACGTGGATGTGTGGCAGGGTTGTGTCCTTTGTTACATACTTTGTGCTAATAGTTGTTCCTATTTATCATCTCATAAAGTTGGTAGGTATAATTTACGAGTGGGGACACAAACTGCAAATAAAATGCTGACAGAAGTTCTATCCCATCTCCATCCCAAAGCTTTCAAAGATTGCTTTAATGGTGGTGATCAGTGATTTTTATCGTGACTGCAACATTGCGGTGGACACATCGGACACTTTTGACACTATTTTGGGACCAGTGACACTTATACAGCAATCAGTGCTATAAATATACACTGCTTACTGTATAAATGTCACTGGCAGGGAAGGAGTTAACACTAAGGGGTTAAATGGGTTACTTAGAGAGTGATTCTAACTGTGGGGGGAGGGGACTGATGAGGGGAGGAGACCGATTGGTTTTCCTATGTACTAGGAACACACAATCTGTCTCCTCTCCCCTGACAGGATGTAGATGTGTGTGTTTACACACACTGAACCACGTTCCTGTTCTGTCACCAGCAGTCGCGGTATAGGGGCACTAAATGGCACTGCTAAGAGCATGTGCTTTCACTATGATCAATTTCATTGTATTAAGAGAAGCTGCTGCCACAGTATCCCTTTAGAAAGGCAGGATCTTTAACCACTTCCCTACTGCCCATTGTCATATGACATCCGCAGGAACACTCTGTCCCTCCGGGTGGGCGTAATATTATGTCCTTGGCTTTGAGGGGGGGCGGGCCGCGATGTCTGCCAGTAACACGAATTGCCTCCTGAGTGACGCGGAGCGTGTGTGCCCTCTATACCAAGCCAAGGACGTCATATGATGCCCACCCGGAGGGACAGAGTGTTCCTGTGGATGTCATATGACAATGGGCAGTAGGGAAGTGGTTAAAGATCCTGCCTTTCTAAATGGATACTGTGGCAGCAGCTTCTCTTAATACAACAATGAAATTGATCATAGTGAAAGTGCATGCTCTCAGCAGTGCCATTTAGAATATGTATATACAAGGTTATCAATATCTGGCAAAAAGGATCTATGATAAAGGTTTCCATAACCATTACTATGTATATAGTTTTTTCCTGGAGGGAAATGTGGTTTCCTAAAACTGTTCACCATAACATGCAACCCTGAACAGTATGATTATTCAAAATGCTTGACATGTTGAAGTATACAGTATTTCCAGGGCAACCAAATATGGTCCGTGCATACAATTACAGCCAATTTTTTTCACAGTAGACAATTTTGAGCATTATACCATTCAATGCCCTTTTAATCCATGGCCCATGAGCAGAAAAATGGGAGCAGATGGGAGGTTCACTGTGGATTAATAATATCAGCAGGGGGCAGCTGCAAGCAGTCAACATCCTGCATGCAATCAGTCAAAACAGAGCAAAAGTCTGAGTTCTGATGGAAGCAATTGCCTTTTTTTTTTTTTTTGCATTCATGACTTTCGTTTTTTAGAACTGTTCTAATGTTTTTGGATTAGGAATATAATATTTATTATAGAACACCTTAAATATCAAAGATATATTATATCTCTACTCCTTGACAAAGATTAGATACAGGATTATCATAAGAGCAAGAGATGAGGCATGGATGGGAACATGATTCCTGTATTACTGTAATAAATAAATGTATAGCAAACATTTAGTATCAGCAAATAGCCAAAATAAGAGTGGAAATTCACAGATCTGAAATTATGCTACAGCATCAGTGCTTGATGATGATAATAATGATGATGTTTATTAATATTAGTATTATACATATTTTTTAACATATTATATCAGTATTTTTATTCATTTATCACACATTCTCGTAATAGGAAACTACAATTGTTTTGGGGAAATAATTTTAAGTTCATGTTTTTTTTTAAACTAATGTTTTATATCTTTTTTACTATTGATATGCAGTTTCATTAGAAATAAACTTTAATTAAAAAGTGTACTTTTCCACAGATTCAAGTAAAACTCCACACTGCTTTGTATGAACAGAGATGATCATACAAAGCATGGCACTGAAACCAAAAAATTGAGATAACAAAATAGAAAAAAAAAATATCGAAGGGGGTGAGGGTTAGGAGGAGTATAATAGGGTTAAAGACTAACTTACTTTGACTTTAAATAGTAGGTTTGGGCCAAGCTGGCCCAAACAACCTGTTTATTTTACTAATGATAGGGACTTTCTGTCTGCTGTCGGAAGAAAATCAACTTTGGCTAAGCGCTGCTCAGCAATTCACAGAAAGCTATTTTATCAACAAATACAAGGCTATCTCTGATTGGCTGAGGTTGAGTTAGAGCTCAGCCTGTTTCATTACAGCAGTAAATGAGAAGTCCCCGTACTGCCGCCGAAGCACAGCACTGCATACTGTGTGTTGCTTATGCTACATACAGATTATACAGGGCTGACTCCGGACACATCTGTTAGTAAAGGAAATGGTTTGTTTGGGCCAAATGAACTATTTACATTGGTAATAAACCCCAAAACAAACATTTATTATATTGCAGCTTACCAATTCTAAGATGCGATGGCTTATTTGTTTTTTTGTTTTTTTTTTCCTTAGGCTCTCTTTCCTTTAACAACTTGAGCCCTGGAAGGATTTACCCCTTTCCTGACCAAAGCACTTTTTGCGATTCGGCACTGCGTCGCTTTAACTGACAATTGCGCAGTCGCGCAACATGGCTCCCAAACAAAATTGAAGTCCTTTTTTTCCAACAAATAGAGCTTTCTTTTGGTGGTATTTGATCACCCCTGCGGTTTTTATTTTTTCGCTATAAACAAAATAAACAAAAGAAGAGCACCAATTTTGAAAAAAAACACATTATTTTTTACTTTTTGCTATAATAAACATCCCCCAAAAACATATTAAAAAAACAATTTTTTTCCTCAGTTTAGGCCGATACATATTCTTCTACATATTTTTGGTAAAAAAAAATCACAATAAGCGATTATTGATTGGTTTGCGCAAAAGTTCTGGCGTTTACAAGTTGGGGATATTTTTATGGCATTTTTATTAATAATTTTTTTTTAAATGGCGCTGATCAGCGATTTTTATCATGACTGCGACATTATGGCAGACACATCGGACATTTTTGACATATTTTTGGGACCATTGTCATATATACAGCAATCAGTGCTATACAAATGCACTGATTCCTGTGTAAATGACACTGGCAGTGAAGGGGTTAACCACTAGGTGGCAGTGTGGGGGTTAAGTGTGTTCTGGCGTGTTTTTTAACTGTGGGGGTCGTGGCTACGTGTGACATGTCACCGATCTCTGCTCCAATCACAGGGAGCAGAGATCAGTGACACTGTCACTAGGCTTCCTCCCCGTGAGGCGTTCGAGGGTATCCTCACGGCGATCAAGTCCACGGGACCTGCGACCTGACTCAGATCTTGCCCAAGTAAGGGTTGCTTCCACTTAATAGTGCTTGTAAGATGTACCATGCTCCAGTGTTCTTTTATGTATTTCATTGCAAGTGTCTTACTGATATATATGTGTGTGTGTGTGTGTGTGTATATATATATATGAATTCCACTTCAACATATATGTGTTTGTCAGTGTCTCAAATCATACAAAATTCTCAAGCGCACGTTCAGTTTGGGTGTCCTGGGAAAGACATTGCAAGCTACTATACCATATTGTGCTATAGTATACTATTGTTATAGATTCTATATACACTTTAAAATGCTGCAACCCACAAAACAGCCCTATAAGATTGCAGGAAATAAATAGCTAAACACAACTTCTGTATTTATCAGTAGTGATGAGAGACTTGATTTTCAGTCTCATTCATTCATGGACTGATCAATCTAATACTATATAAGTTGAGTTACACACATGGCAATGAAAAATCAAAGAGTGGATACATCTCATTAGTACATAATCCTCTATTGGTACCATCCCTTATCCAAATTGACAGCTAACAACCCCCCTTAAACCACCACAGACAGGGTTGGAAGGAGGAGGAGAACAAATTGGGACTTTAATTGTACCAAACAGAAGTCACTACTACATACAAAATGAAATGACCATTAATTACAAAAGTTTAAAAATGTCACATTTAAATATGATGTGATCATCACACAGTGCATTTTAGAAGAAATTCATTATAAATGCATTAGTATCACAGACATCATAGTTAACGTCTTTTATTGGTGTCTTTGATCAGTGCATTTTATGATCTATTTGCTTCCTCAGAATCTGCGCTAATATCATTGTCTGTGTAAATAATGGTCTATTCTAAAAGAAAAAATCATAGAAATAAAAAGTACCATGAAGCATAATAATAAAAAAACTAAAAATAAAAAATAGACCAAAAATAACAGTAACAATAGTAAAGAACCACGATATACCATCACCTACCCCATTACTATGGAACATAAGAAAGAAAAATCTGCCCACATCTTAGATCAAACACAGGATCCTCCAGTCTGCAAATATCAAAATTCTCATATATACTAGAGAAAAGCTTACCTACGTCAGTGGCCCCAGTGTTTACCAATAAACAACTTCTACATTATGATACCTTAGCCCACGTACACACGGTCGGAGATTTTGCCAACCAAATCTGTCGGATTTTGCCCGTCGGATTTAGTCCAACGGATTGTGTCCGAAACTGTTGCATACACACGGTCGGGCCAAGTTGGCGAAAAATCCGATCTTTCAGAACGTGATGACGTAATTTCGTTACGATGGGACTACATTCAGGCTAGTAGCCAATAGCTTTGATGTAGGAATTTGATCTGAGCATGCGTGGCACTTGGTCCGATGAAAATGCTCTACACATGATCGGATTAGGTCCGTCCGGCCCAGTTGGTCTGGAAATATTTCCAACATGTTGGAAAATTGGGTCGGACGGAGATTCGGACGGAATCAGTCCGATGCATACCACACACAGTCGGATTATCTGACGACACGGTCCGATAAGACTCATTCCGACAGATTCTCCGACCGTGTGTACAAGGGCTTAAAGGTATCAGCTCCCACCTTATATGTCAACGATGACCAGGAAGGAGGTCATATAGACAAATAGACATCTCGGGTATAATAAAATTTGAAATACGAAATCATAAATTATAATATACCGTATATACTCGAGTATAGGCCGACCCGAATATAAGCCGAGGCCCCCAATTTACCCCCAAAAAAACTGGCAAACTTATTGACTCGTGTATAAGCCGAGGGTAAGACATGCCTGTCCATCCCTGTGTGTGTGTCCGTCCATCCCTGTGTGTCCGTCCATCCCTGTGTGTCCGTCCATCCCTGTGTGTCCATCCATCCATCCATCCCTGTGTGTGTGTGTCTCCATCCATCCATCCATCCATCCCTGTGTGTGTGTGTCTCCATCCATCCATCCATCCCTGTGTGTGTGTGTATCCATCCGTGTGTGTGTGTGTGTGTGTGTGTGTGTGTGTGTGTGTGTGTGTGTGTCCAGCCTACCTGTGTCCCGAGCCTTTGTCCCGAGCCTCCGTCCCGTGCCTTGCCTCCTTGCCTCCGTGCCTCGCCGCCGTGCCTTGCCTCCGTCCCGTCCCGTCCCGTGCCGTGCCTTGCCTTGCCTCCGTCCCGTGCCCTCTTCGTCGGCGCCTCGGCGGCCATTGTAAAATTCAAAAGCTGCGCCGCCGCCTTCGCCTGTGATAGGCGGAACACTGAATTTCCCAGCAGCCTGTGTTCCGCCTATCACGTACATCGTATCATCCTCGTCCGTAGTACGAGGATGATACGATGTCCGTGATAGGCGGAACACAGGCTGCTGGGAAATTCAGTGTTCCGCCTATCACAGGCGAAGGCGGAGCCGGAGGCGCGGCTTTTGAAAGGTAGAATGGCCGCTGTCTGTCTGCTCGACACGCTGTTCGGGCAGTCAGACAGCGGTGACTCGAGTATAAGCCGAGGGGGGCACTTTCAGCCTCAAAAAAGAGGCTGAAAATCTCGGCTTATACTCGAGTATATACGGTATATATATATATATATATATATATATATATATATATATATATATATATATATATATAATAAATAACTATACATAATTATAATAAATAATAATAATAATTATTCAATAATGTAATCTTATCAAAAACACTGTTGCAGAATTGTCGCTGTCATTACTTTTAGTGTTTGATGATGAATTTTCCCACAAATTACTATCGCTCAATTGTGCGAGTGATTCTAATTTATTATCGCTGTTTTCTAGCTGGTCTATAACTTTTTTTTATGTAAACGTACAGTTTTTGGTTGCTATGAACAATCTCCAGTTTCCTGGCATAAAGAACAGTATTTATAATATAAAACTACATGCAGGACACTGGACAAACCACTAGGGACAAAGGGAATGTGTAATTATTTGATACAGTACTGTATTCTGTAAGAATTTTTGAATTTGACGCCGAACTCCGTCCCCGTGTGTCACAACGCTCGCAGGAAACAGAGCTCTGCGCTGTCATGGATTGAGCGAGACACAGCGGGGAGACATCGCTGGATCCAGAGGACAAGGTAAGTAAACCTCTACATGGAATCTGCGATGCGATCCCGAGTCTGGCTCGGGAATACCTCTTATGGTCATGAAATCTCACCCCGAGCCAGACTGGGCAATACCGCCAGGGAGGCTACAATCATTCAGTGTGTAAAGAAAAGTGTAAATGTTTGGCTGGCTAATAGTCACTACCTCTGTTTCTATTTAAACCTATCACAATTGGATATTATGTTATGTTCAAATGTGGTGCCAAAAGAGAAGAAATTGCTAAACAGAAAACAACTTTTGTTACAAAAAAAAGCATTTTTCTGTAGCAAATATTCATATGTTACTCTGACAACCAGCAAATAAAATTTAAAATGAAAAAAAAGGTGAGTGATTAAAACAAGTCTACCATATGGCCTATAATCTGCATTATGGTACACAGATCTGTAGTTAAAACCTTAGGAACTGCAATTACTGCTTATGCATAGCAACTTCAATCATTATAAAACCAATATGTTGTGCTAGTGGTTACACAGTAGCCCTAGGTTGTTCTTAGCTCAGTCCCAACTCTACTACTTTACAATTCATTTGAGAGCTTGTCTGTGTTTTTTCTATTTAAACACTTAGAGCCCAAACTTCATAAACTGTAATTCAAGTGTATATTTAAAACAAGCTCAAGTTATATGGGAACATACAGTAATAATATGATATTACATTCATTGTGGTTCACTCTTTAGCATTTTACAATAGTAGAATAAGGAATTATTACAATTGCAAGTGCAGTTTGATGTTATAACTTTTCTTGTACTTGCATTCTTGCAGTCATTAACAGTACACATGGGATATAGTCTATCCTATTTTTTTTATTATTACGTAATCATGTTAAATAAAGGGGTTCCAACCTTCAGAAAGAAAGGTTGCCAGTGGTGACACCTACTCTCCTTGGTCCAGTAATTCTTAGGTTGCTGCAAGGAGCATGCTGTAACCTTGAAATCTCTGATATCATTTTCAGGGATAGTGAGGTCAGATCAGTGTTACGCAACAAAAAGCTTAGCAGCTTAGAGTGCCCCACATACCTCAAAGTGAGCTCTGAAATAGAAGACTACTAGGGGTCTTATCATATCTGATTTTTACCACCAGCAGTGTTGATCAAATGATGTAAATTTCTACTTTTAATTAAGCTAATGATATTGAATTAACAATTATGTCAAAACCACACATTGCACATGATAAATTATACCTATAACCTATATTTTTCTAAAAGGAGCTTAACCACTTAAGGACCAAGCACCTTTTTTGCACTTGTTGTTTACAAGTTAAATCATTTTCCTTTGCTAGAAAATTACTTAGAGCCCTAAACATTAAATATATTTTTTTCTAACACCCTAGAGAATAAAATGCCAGTTGTTGCAATACTTTCTGTCACATCGTATTTGCACAGAGGTATTACAAGCTCACTTTTTTTGGAAAAAATACACTTTTTTGAATTAAAAAATAAGACAGCAGTAAAGTTAGGCCAATTTTTTTTATAATGGGAAAGATAATGTTATGCAGAGTAAATTGATACCCAACATGTCATGCTTGAAAATTGCGCCCTAGGAGGTCTAGGGCTAGGATTATTGCTCTCACTCTGATTGTGGTGATACCTCACATGTGTGGTTTGAAGATGCGGTCGCCTCTGTGTGTGAGCTCGTTGGGACAAGGCGCTTTAAAAAAAAAAAAAAAATTCTTATTTATTAAAATTTTTTATTTTGACAGTTTTTTTTTTCACACTTCTGGGTCACTTTTATTCCTATTACAAGGAATGTAAACATCCCTTGTAATAAAAAAAAGCATGGCAGAATCTCTTAAATATAAGATCTGGGGTCAAAAAGACTTCAGATCTCATATTTACAGTAAAATGAAATAACAAAAAAAATAAAAATAAATAATAAAATATTGAAAAAACAATTCTCCTTTAAGAGCTAAGTGACGTTTGACGTTGCTACTGCCCTCCCATGCCATGGAGCCGAGCAGGGGCTATCATCCCCTCAGTCAGCAGCCAGGCATCCATGGGAGAGCTAAGTGGTAGAGACAACCGGAGCGGGGGAGGGCACTGCTCCCACCGCCTATAAAGGTGATCTCGTGGTGAATCCACCACGGAGACTGGTTTTATCCTAGAGAAATGCATGGCGGTTCCGAAAATACCGAGGTGATGGCAGCTAGCTGCTGCAGTCACCCCGGTATTTAGCGTCAAAGTACACACATACGGGCATGTCATTAAAAATGCACTTCCAGTAACTATACAGAATAAGTGTAAAAGAGCTTAATGTAAATTATATCCATTTGTGTTAAAATACAGAACAAAATACAAAAAAAAACATTTAGTACACGTCTGGAATACATGAATATTTTCCTATTGTATCCCTTTAAACACACTGCATGTACAGAATAATAACTGTTGGGTTGAGTATTCTCCTACCTCCCACGTGACAACACAGCTCTGATTTCCTAAGGATCTGGTGTCAGTCCTGCCTATTAATTTCTGATTGGTTACAAAGATCTCTGCATTCTCCTCATCTCTGCATTCTCCTCATTTTGTTTCTGTATCTAATTTGTATTATATGTGTGCATGGGGGCAACCATATGTCTTTGCATCTGTCAACTTAAAAAAAAAAAAAAAACAAGGCACTTCCTGTGTGGTTGATATTTTATCTCAAGAGTTGTTTAGCAGAAGGTTGCATGAGTCAACATAGACCTCCCTCTAGTGGTAATCTACAAATCTGTATTTTTAATACTGTATTGAAATATGGGAAATCAATTATGTAACATGTTTAATTCACATTGCGATATACAACAAAATATGTTCTCACTAGATTACTATATTTCACATTTAATTAAATAAAGATGGCAATCCAAAGATCTGTATCCTGTAATCACAGTTTTCCCTGCTGAGCAATGTATTCCGTTTATCTTTGGGAAATCAGTGTCTGTATGTGAATTAATTGTTCTAAAGGGCCACAAAACCACTTAATACAGATTAACATTAATAAAGCATGTGTATAACATAAAAGTCACTACACATAATTGGATTCTTTAACTGAACACAGTTCACTCAAAACACATCTAAATCCAAAAACTAAAATGTAATTTGTTGCAGTTTACTAGTCCTTTGACATGATGGCTACATTTGCTTGCATTTTTCAAGTTAAGAACATTTTAATCAATTGACTTTGCCAGAAATGCAGTGTCCTTTGAGCTGAAAAGAAAGCAAAACATATTTTATCTTTCTTTTGTTAACTACTAATCTCATCAATCCACTATGTAATAAAAATAAACAAAGGCAGACATTTTCAGCCATCGTCATTGGCCGTCATTGGGATGACAGCACTCCTTGTGCATAGGAGCTAGTCTAGGTAAACTGCAATGTATTACAGTTTTCGTTGGTTTAGATATACGTGGAGATTTACTGTCTGTTGCAGCTGTGCATGGTAGCAAATCAGCTTCTAACTTCAGCTGGTTCAGTTTAGCGTTGACAATAAAACCTATAAGCTGATTGGTTTTGCATCCTCCAGTTTAGTAAATCAACACCATTGAATGCTATACATCTTTCTGCAACAGGGTAGTTAGTACAGGTGTTAGAAGTGGGAGTGGGGGGTGGCAGTTTTAGGATTAGATAGTTTTATTCCAGAATTCCACCATAGCGTTACTTTATTTTAGCAAGTCAGGTGAACAGTTAGCAGTAGTTATTCATTCCCGAATTAATATGTTTTGTAATTTTGGAGATGTTTTGCAGCTAATTTAAGCCACTTATGATATTGTTGGTGGTAATTATAACATTTACCTGGCCCTTTGAACTGTTTTGCTACACTAGAAACCATTCCAATAACAGGCAGAATTGTATTTTTATTTTTTATGTAAAGTTAATAGGTCTTTATTGTGGTTACGGGTTACTGTACTTTGTACATCATCTTAGGTTCTGTTATGCAGCCCAGCAATTAAGCAAATGTTCACATGTATTGTCAGCAAAAGCTTTAGGCTTTGTTCACACATATGTGGCCGTGGGTTCGTGCCTGGGGTCCGGTGTGTTTCTGTTTACCAGTTCAGGTGTGATTCAGGTCCGAATTTTAACCTGAACCAAGCCCAAGGACGCCCAGAACCCTTTTTCAACCTGGACCGCAGCTGCCCCAGACCTGTGTGAACCGGCTCAGTTGAAAACCTTTCACACTCGCCTGTCATTTGGATGCTGGGAAATCCGCATCCAATTTTCATATGTGTAAACCCAGCCTTATACAAATTTGCACTGATATTGTTTCAACAGGCAACATTTATCAAAAAGCCTAAAAAGAAAGATTTTTGTGCTTCCTATAAACAGAATATCTCCATTGTATTATTTTGTCATTCTGCACCTGATTGTGAATAGAAATACTCAGGCAACCGTATTTGTGAAAGACCAAGTCCACCCAGCACAGGCATTCCAGTTTTTGATGGATACCAGAGGGTTAAATCACCTACCACAATTTTACATTTCATAGCTACATGACTATTGTGATATCTGAGTCCTTGGCTCTATCTGCTATAGCTAGTTTGACAACTCTAGCCTTGGTGCCATGATTCTGGGGGCCCACTACGCCAACTCATTTAACAGCTGTATGCCAACATTACATTCTATGCAGATAAATGCACCATTTTTCTTTCCTTTATCTATCATACTCTATTCATAGATCTTTGTTTAAGAGAATAAGCTTTCTGACCCTATTTTGTTGAGCTAAGCAAGCCTTGACTAGGTTGATTGAAATGTTTAATATAAGATATGATTGAGTCTCTGTTCAGATTTGTACTATTGCCCTGTGGCATTGAATTGCCTTTGAAAGCTGTATATGCAAACACTACTGTAGTGAATATTTATGTATAAATGTGCATAGATATGCGAATAAATGATTGTACCATAGCGCAAATGTATGTTTACGTTCTTAGTGATTTATGTCAGTGGAGAGCTAAGGGTGTTAGCTCTTTAGCCTCTCATTCAGGCTGTGTGCTGCTCCATCCTCAGCATTTTTATTTCGGCCTGAACAAAGAAGAAGCAATCCTTGTTTAGAGGTTCCTATCCTCCAGGGACCTAATTTAGCCATTAAACTATTGTAGGTCTGGAAAGAGAAGGACATAGGAATGGCAGAGGTTTGCTCAGTATTGATGCTTAGGGGGCTAATTCTTCATAACCTTTTGTAAAATTTTCACAGAAACAGCTGATTCAGGAAGTCCAATTGAGAAGGTTTAACACCAATTGCTGAAGATTACCTGGCATGTTATAGTAAAGTAATAGAACATAAATGTTTCCAGATCAGTGCTATAAATTTAGCATTAAAGTACATCATTATTTTTTTGCGTAATATGATTTCTTAGTGAATATTGTCACTATGAGGGGATAATTGTTGCTATGAATATGATGCTAGGTTATGTAAACTGTAAAATGAGGAAAGCAAATAAACAAACTGATGGGAAAGTAAATATATGAAAAATGTAGGGAGTGGCTTGTGCTGATATGTAATTTCCTGCTGCTGGAATCCTGATATCTGCTGGGCCTTTCTTACTGCAGTATGCATTAACTTGGATATTAACAGTGCCAGTAAGATTGTGGGGTACCTTTCATATTTGACGTCTGCATGTACTAGTTGTGCTGCCATGCAGTGTAAGTGTGATTTAAATTTTATTTTGAGCCAAATAAAAAGAAATACTACACTATTTAGTTCCCTTTTTTACATGCTCTTCTAATTCAAACTTGGGTCATACTGAATATCTTTGGAGCTGTGAAAGATAGGTGGAGATTACAGAAAGTTCATGGTTATCTGGTGAGTGTTGGTGTTTCCAAATGTGAATTATGATGTGAAAGGCACTATTGAAGTAAGATTCTTTGGAAAATTCACATTATCTGGAAGTCACGTAACACAAATGAGACTGTATTTTTTATGAGTTTTACGTATGTTTATATATTAATACATGTGTATTTGATCTTTTTTTGAAAAACATTATGTGCCATTGCACAGCTAGATGCACTTATATTTAATAGCAAGTGAATAGCACACTGAATAGCAGACTGTTTCTGTAGTTTTAAATGAATCTCGTCATGAGAGTAATATGGGGCTGCCATTGTTCACTCCCATCTATAAATCAGGACCGAAGGTGGAAACACCTCACACCACAGCCCAACCACTATACAGAAAGGCAAAGATACAGCTTCAGCCTAAGCTACTACTGACTACGCTCCACTGACATGTTTTGCCCACCCATGGGGCTTAATCATATAAATTTATATGGCTAAGCCCCATGGATGGAGCAAACAACGTCAGAGAGGTGTAGTCAAGAGGAGCTTAGGCTGAAGCCATAGCTTCACCTTTCTGTATAGTGGCTGGGCTGTGGTGTGTGGCATTTCCATCTTCTGTCTTCTGATTGGCTTCTGCTATCCTAGTGAGCTTGTTTGAACGCTGGCATCCATTTTGTACTTTGGACTGCAGGGGAAAGCTTTGCAGTGATGTGAGCAGTGCTCCAATTTCTTTGCATGTGGGTCCCATCTGAAAATGCTAGGTGCTGGCAGTCATACAGATCTAGAGGCTTCAATACTTTCTAATCTGGAACATGTATACAGCTCAGGGAAGTCAGAAAATCGTGAGAGTTATTTGTCTGTATACCTTGTTACGGGACAAGTTCTCTTTTAAATAATGTTCTTTATAAAAATGTATTGGCAGGAGCTGTTTTATTTACAAATTGCAGGTGTTCCCTTAATGCTTATGTTGCTGAACAGTGCCATCTGCATTGTGTTGTACTATTTGCTCCTTCCCAGCAGGTTTTGTTTATGCTTTATTGAACCCAAAGTGCCTAGGTAGGAACATACCCCGTTTAAATACTCTGCACTTTACTCATAAATCAGGAGCAGCCTTCCTACAGGTTGTAGACTTGGAGGCATCTTAAAGACCATCTACATGAATCTTTAAAGTGATCCTGTCAGGACACCATGTTTCTCTGAACATAAGCTCAGGTCTTATATTCATTGTGGCAACAGAAGTCACAGTAGGGCTTATTTTCGGGGTAGGTCTTATCATATCATATGCTGTCTTTCCTCCCCCTCTCCCTGCCTGTCAGGAATCCCCAGTGGAATTGAGTAAAAGTGGTTGTAAAATCCTAGATATGCCTGATGAAGGAACACATGTTCCGAACGCGTGCACGCCATTAGCATTATCCGATCATGACATTAGCATCATCCGATCGTGACCCAGGACTCTGCGGACTGATGATTTTCGTTATGCCTTGCCTACTCTGGCGCAGACTCTGGCGCAGACAGACAAGAGCATACAGCCTGAGAGGATCATCTCCTGTGAAGCCCCGCTGTCCATCCCGCTGTTCATCCTGCTGTCCATTTGGATTTCTTTTATGATATGCCTGCTTACATCTTACACAGAGTGAGTGCATTTTAAACTATAATTAAAAGCATGTTTTAAACTACTACACTCAGGTTGGCGCTGCTTGTTCTCTGTTTTTATATTTCTCCTAAAGGTTTTTCTACCCTTCAGCGTGCTGCCTCCTGCTCGTGTCAGTTACATCTCCCTGCGGTTATTCACCCAGGTTACTGACTTTAATCTTCCCAATACTTGAATTCACATCAGGAACCAGTCCTTTTTGAATGACCTTTCATTGACTTTTTACATTGTTTTATTTGTGCCCCACTCCCGGAAACAAACTCAGGGTGATCTATTTACATTGCAAGGATTTTAACAAACTGTGTTGCAGATTCCTACCTGTGTCTGCTCTGATGTAAAAGCTATACAGTCAATGTGTGAAGTAAATCTGAATGGGAGTGACTTTTTCATTATCAATCAGGGGGCTGCATCCCTTTAGAAGCGATTAAAGGGGTTCTAAACCCTGCATTCATGCAGGCCTGCTCCTGAGTCCTGCATCTGTGTCCATTCACACAGAATGCAGGACTCGGGCCCCACCTCCCAGCGTCGCATCATTGCATTTGATTGACAGCAGCGGGAGCCAATGGCAAGAGACACCAGCTAAACAGCTAGAGCTGGTGTGCTCATTCCCGGCCAGGGGATGACAGCGTTCAGGTAAGTAAAATGGGGGGGGGGACTGGGGGGCTGCAGCACTACATAGAATGCATTAACGTGGAAAACCATGATGGTTTACAACCCCTTTAACCCTTTGGGATAATTCCACCAAAAACAATATTTCCATTGCAGAGGATGCCTAAAATCGGACTTGTATCTTAGTACCGACTTCTGGGAAAATCAATCAAATACAGGCCTCCAGGTTGTCATATTGCATTGAATTTTACAGAAAATTACAGCGCTCAATGGCAATATGACTTGTGTAGTAATTGTACTTGCTGTATTGTTTTTATGATTTAGTATTTTTCCCATGAAAGTGGAGTTACCCTTTACAGTGTATCTAAAACAACCCCGCAAAAAAATAACTAATTGCAACTTGTTGGTGCTTAGTTGTGGCTGCATTGGGATTCTTTTTCAGGCTTTTATTCCTTTATTTCCAGTTACACAAGTCCTGTTTCAGACTGACAGTACTCTCTCACTGTGCTGCATCTATAGAGGAGCAGGTGTTGTAACACTAGAACAGGACCTCCATCTTTGCTCATCTCTATAACATAGGTAGAGGTGTTCTGTTGTTCACAGAGAGAGTTAAAGTGATTGTAAACGATCAGCTTGTAAAACAGCCCATTCCATTTAAAATAGAAACAAAAGGCAAAACATTTGCGTGTAGATATTAAAAAAAAGTTTAAATAAATGTTTTTCCTTTTTTGTAAGTAATCACATTCCCTCTATTCTCAGCTACATAAGAGCTGGGGGAGGAGAAGCAACAGCACACTGATATTCAAAGTGAAAGGCTGTGCAGTGGTGGGTGTCAAGGCAAGTCTGATCATTGGAGGAGAGTACACTGAGTTCCCAGCATAGCTAGAGAACTGATCACAGTGTGCTTGATCCTTGGTGTCTATAGACAGTGCATATCTGTTCTTTAAAGTGAAAATACAGAACACTTATTAGTGAGCACAAATTGTGAGTTGTATTTGCAGTGTTTATGTTACAGCCACCACCATTACTAAATGTAACAGTAGGGGACTGACACATAAGCTTGAACGCCCATTGTAGAAGTGTCCTGAGCCTTCTGCAGTTTAGCCACTTCCTAGTATTGGAGCTTAGGCACACTCCCTGGCACCATCACACATTACAAGACCTTCAGCTTGAACCTATCAGCAGGTCCTGATACTGTCATGTGGGGTGCCAATTGATATGCAAATAGAATCTAATAATGTGTTTGAAATGTAGGTTTCCATTTAAAGATTGTTTGATGTGACTTTAACATTTTACACACTTGCTCTTTCATATTTGTGCCCAAATTCAATGTAGAGCTCTATAGATTAGCCACTAGAGGGAGGACAAATTAGCATCTATAATATTTTCAGTTGATGTACTCATAGAGGCTGATTTACTAAACACAAATATGCTGTATACTTTGCAAGCAAAGTTGCACTTTATAAGGGAATTCTCTCCAGAGCTTAGTGAAGGAGTTGATCCAATCATCCAATCATGTGGAAATTAAATTATTTTTTTTCTTGAAGTGACTGTGTATTCTTTACAAAGTAAAGTTTCACCACATTTACTAAGTTCCCAGGAAAATGTCCTTAACAGTGTGCAACTTCCCTTGCAAAGTGAACAGCCTATTTAGCTTTAGTAAATCAACCCCATAGACCAGGGATATGCAATTAGTGGACCTCCAGCTGTTGCAGAACTACAATTCCCATGAGGCATAGCAAGACTCTGACAGCCACAAGCATGACACCCAGAGGCAGAGGCATGATGGGACCTGTAGTTTTGCAACAGCTGGAGGTCCGCTAATTGCAGATCCCTGCCATAGACTACTGCTGTGAAAAGGAGCAGTGAAGCACAAGCATTTTATAGTAATGCAAAGCAGGGAAAAGCAAATGGGCAAATATGGCTGCCTTCTATGTAGATACTGTGTACAAATCGAAAAATATACACAGAGACAAGGAGCTGTAAAACATAAAAAGCTTTTTAAACATCATAAACATGTTTTTACACCAAACTCATGTATTTTGCTTATATAAAAATGACTATACAATAATTTCCTTATATTGGAGTCAGTTTTAAAAATAAACTAGGTAGCATAGTTTTTTAAAGTTTCTTTTTCCTGTTGGACCAAACAAATACATTGCACTGTAATAGAGTACTAAACCAAGGATAACAATATGCAGTGTGATGCAAGATTTTCTTTATGTCAGGCTAGTAACTAATTGAACTTGTAAGCATAATGATACATCAAAGGGTACTCAAGTTTATCATGATGATAAGGAGGGATGGGTATAAAAGGAAGATTGTGTGGATATAAAAGGAAAACGACTGCAATTAGTGCCAAAACATGCTAGCATTAGATATAGTGCATGGTTTTGTCTTAGTCCTTCGAATATTTAGCCAAGGGGTAAAATGTTGTCTGTTGTACTCCTATGAACTCTGTCCCGTGTTCTGAATAGACCTTAGCTATTTCTTCCTTTTAGTTTAAAAGGAAATAAAATATGAGCGAGTACAGTGGCATTATGTATAAAAAGCATCTCAAATGAAAGTGTATGTGCCGCCTATAACAAGCAGAAAGATTTAATGTTGAACTTGCAGTATTTTGTTACTCACATTAAACAAAGAGCAGCTAAAACCTGGTTGTTTCCCTGATTTTACAGTATATTATCCAAGGTGTTTAGAGATGATGTCCTGATTAGAAGGTCCATGTATGTACATATTTGCCATTGATTTGAAAAAAATGAAGTGTATTTTTGTGGATAAGCTATAATTGTGAGCTACCATGAGGGTGACCGACTATTAAATGACCTTGTTTTATCTGATCATACCCACATTGTGCACTCCATTGATTTCTTATTCTGTGCTGAGATTGTTAGTTATAGGTGTGTGTGCTCGACATAATATGCAGTTATTGTCCAAATATACCAATTTCTCTTATTGTATATCTACATTCATTGAGATAGAATCTACAGTTTCAAGACAGTAGAGGTATTATTGTTCTCAGGCATGTTTTAGTGTGTGTCTTAAATGTTAGGCAGTGGCAATAAAGCTTGAAATTTCTATATCTCTGCTTAATAGTTAATTTCAGGATACAGACCATCTCCCTGCATCTGCTTGGCTGCTTTTCAAAGTGTGAAACTTGCACAGGGGACATTTTTCTTTAGATGGCTTAGAAGTGTAAGCCAATTTGCACTGGCTATAAGATTTACAGGCACTGTGGGGTTTAAAGACGCACTGAAAATGTTGTTATTGCAGTCTTACTGAAAGTATGTCTTCCCCGATCTACAGCGTTAGGATGTCAAAAAAAATATTTTGTCAAATCACATGAACGTTTGAAATTTGTTAACCTGAATTCCGATGGCACAGCAAATATATTCTTATAGTACACAATTGCTTTCAGTGTGTGGATAAAACTTCTGTAAAATTGTTTTGCTTTACATGAACAGCATGTACTGTATTATACATGGATAATATGGGATGCTTTCTGAAAATGTTAAGTGTTTTGTACACAGATGCTTTTGTTGTGTTTGAGCTCATTTTGATTTGTGTCCTGTTCACCAGGTGCTGAATGGTAACCAAGCCATCACTTTTGTTAAGCAAGCTATACATTATACAATTTTCTTTCCTTCAAGTTGAAGGGAAGAAAATTGCTTTATTCCCCCATCAACACAGTCAGTGTTAAGGGGAGAATCCCTCCTGCTGCACCATTGTATTCTGACATCGGAAGGTTTCCTAGCCATCAGAATACAATGATCACTGTCAACCGTTTTAGCCGCCTGCAGTGAGCGCCCAAAAAAATAAAAAAATTACAGGCTGGTTGTACTGAAGTCGAACGATGAATCGACTTCAGGGCCTGCCCATAGAGGCATCAAAACCAGACAAATTTTGACCCATCTATGGCTGACCTTATGATTCATTGAACCATTAGTAGAATATGCTAAATACTGTAAACAGGCAGTCATGAAGAAGTCATATTGCCTTTTGTTATGATTTGACTTCAATATATCCTTTAAAAAAAAAATCTCAGCACACTTCCCAGCTAGCAGGTTTTAGTTGCACACATTTGCAAATATATGTGGAAACTGCATTGTCTTGTCCTCTGTAAAGTGAGGTCCTAATTCTTATATTTGAGAGTCTCTATATTGGAACATATACTGTATATAGCAATGGATAAATTATGGCAACATATCCTTTCACCTTTCATAGAATAACTATGAATATGTGCATCTTTGTGCATTCAACAAGCTTGCTGTGATCTGTAGGCTGGATGGGGTCTCTTTGGCCAGTGTTATAATGAAGACATTGAAAATGGATAAGGAACACAGGAAATATTGTTTGATCTGACCAACTGCTCATTGGTTTCAGTTTCTCTAGTGCCAGTCTTTATAAATCAGCCTCACCGAGTTCAGCACAGATGCATGGAAGAGGGCAAGACAGAATAAGCTTGCTATCTTATTTGATATGTGTATGCGATAGCGCTGGAATGATAGTGGTGGAAATTGATTCTGATGGATGTCCTATAAAGTGCCCTTTCCTTCAAAGAAGCAGATCCATGATTAACATATAGTGTGGATGGACCCTGTTCTGGTCCTAGGCAGCTATCTCAATGATAGCAAGAAAGGGAGTGTTCTAAGACGATAAATTATTGGATGTGTAAAGCGGAGCACCTGGTACAAAAGTTTGTCTCACTTAGAGGGCTTTTTAAAACATTCTAATTCTTTAGCCAGTTCACAGCTAAAATAGTGTTATTCCTAAAGAAACATGAGATATACTGTATTCTGTAAAGGCTTTTTTTATAAGCTATTGAAGCAAGACTAAATGATTCATAACAGAAATTTCAACACTTTTTTTTGCTGCTTCATTTTAGTAGGAATCATATATTCTGTGTTACAAGTGGGATATTACGGGTGCAATAGTATTATTTTCTTCTGATATTGATATGGTTAGATTCATTGTAAGTGTTATTTTATGGTTAACTTCAGGTTAAAGTTTGGTTTAGTGGTTAGAGGGCACAGTTATAGGTTTAGGGTTGGGTTAAGGTTACAAAGAGAGAAATGGGGGGTCAGGGGCTTTAAATGTACCAAAACAATGGGAAAACACATAGAAAAAAACTAAACTGGTTATATCTAACCAGTATGTATTTCTGACTTGTTTTTAAAGGGGTTGTAAAGTCTCTTTTTTTTTTAATAACAAAATACTTCTTCTGAGCAATTGTTTTGCACAGAGGGGCCTGATCCTCCTCTTTTGGGGTCCCTCCACGGCGCTCCTGGCTCATCCTCTTCTCGAAGCACTTTCCCTGGGGGGCACTCGTGTGGGCGCACTTCCGTGTCCTGCTGCTCCATCCGTTGACAAAGACAGCAGGACCTGCCCCGGCTCCCACGCCAATGGCTCCCGCTGCTATCAATCTATCCAATGAGGACCCGAGACATCGGCTGGAGCTGGTGTGCTCATCCCCTTTGGTGGAAAGACCGGGTTCAGGTAGGTAAAAGGGGGGCTCTGTCCCTTTTTGGGCAGAGAAGGGTACTTGCTGCTTCCCATGTGTTGGGGAACAGCTTTTTTCCTTCTTTCTTGCTTTTTCATGTTTGTAGACATATGCTTTTTTGAGATGTGCCACAATTTGGATAACTCTAGCTTAGTGCTCTGCTTGCACACACAAAATCACACATTAGGTTACGGTTACCTGGTTGGATTTAATGTTACACTTAAGAGAAATATATGGTCTTAGTGGTCACTTTCATTTTCTAACATCAGCTATGTTAAACAGTAGTTATTGTTTACATCTCCTTTCCTGTTGTGAGTTCTGCCTGTCTGCCATCAATTTCAACAACATCCTGTATTTCCGGCATTCTTTGCAGCTCTGCTCTTTACTTTCCATTTCTAAGGATTACATGTCTCATGGTACTTTGCTGCCTGCAAGCAGTGAATTCTGTACTGATTCCACCTCCTGAACCCCTCCTGTCATCACATCTGTAGTTCAACAAGAAATAGTGAATATGTGTCACAGAATTCACTGAAGTAAATGAGGTTTACAAGTTTACAGGATTCAAGATAATTCAGATTAACAAAGAAAGATCAGAATAGACAGCAGATAAGGGCCACGGGTGTAGCTAGAAATTCAAGGAGCAGCGGATCACTAAAAACAAGCACACAGGTAAAATAATGAGACAAACCTTTTGTGCTAAGATTAAAAATCAAGCTGCAGTTAACTAATGCCTCCATATGAAATGTTACTTCCTTAGGCCAAGGCCTGTTTGGCTTTTTCACAAATCCAGACCTTTTAACAAATGTAATGGCTATGTTTGCCAGATCAGTATTAACTAGAAATACTGCTTTATTTTTATTTTTTTCTCCTCAGACAGTTATGTAGAATAACAGTTTTTTCTATCCCTTCAAAATATTGCATAGGTTTATGTGAGTGTGATTTGTTAAAAAACAATACGTTCATATTAAGGGTGATTTTTTAAATGAACTTTATCACTTTATATGAACCTGCTAAGCACTTGATTTTACATTCCCTTTGTTCAACAATAGCGAACAATTTCTTTTAATACAGGTGTAACCTCCTTCTGTTTGATCTCAACAGTGTCCCTTTGTGATTTTTAGAGTCTGTGAAATGAAAAGAACTGCTGAGGGACCTTACGCTGACCTTGAATATTGTCTGATTTTAGCAACATATTCCACAGCATTCTATTATTGTACAAATATTCTAACATTTTCACCCTTCATATTAATTGACGGAAATGTCCTTTCAAGCACTCTATTTCTTAAACGATTATAATATTTCTCAATATTCCCAGTTTTAAAAGTTTGAAAACACCATTTTACATCTACTAGCCTACTTATTCTTCTCTTAACTTGCTACATATCTGGACTTAACTGTTTATGCCTTTAAGTTCTTAATAAAGAACTGCCCTTGCCATCAGATACTGGAAGGCTAGTAGCTATACCAATCTCTTCTGAAGGGTTCATGATGGGAGATGTGGTATTAAAGGACCCTAAACTAAGTAATTTTATCTACTTAGACAAATGTAGTCATTCCTTTTCCAAGCGTACAATTGTAACCTTTAAAGGTAGCTATGATGATAGTGGGAGGAATGGCAATTTTTTTTTTTTGCCTCTCAGTCATTCATGTTTATTTTACCAATGTGCCCTCTTACCTTCTTCTCTCAGTGGGTATACGTACTCTGACTGAGGAAATATGACATCATACATGCTATAGACATAAGTAATGGACTAATTATAGTACATATTTTTATAAGCAGGTGTGAGGTGTCAAAGGAAGCTACTTACCTGAAGAGACTTCTCCCATGGGATATCTCCTTGTTGTTTATTAGTATGGAAACAATGAAGGCTATCTATATAAGGCAGGTTGGTTAGGAATTGTTCATTGTTTGTTTGCTGTGCACATTTCATGAATGGGAGAGTATAAACAGTGACCTATTCCAGTTAATGAATATTTTATATCTGATACATACAGGCTACTATACATTCTTTAATATGGTCTGCTTACTATTTTTTTGGTATCCGGTAGGTTTATATATATTATTATTTGCCACCTTCAGGGTATCACCTTTTAACTTGACAGACAGCGCCCACAGTGTCCATCCCCCCTAAAGGTGGGTTTGTCCTTGATTTAAAGTGGAAGTAAACTCCCCTATCGTTTTCAGCTAAGGAAGCTGTCATCTTTGCCTCTGTTTAATCTTCAACTGCTATGGTGCTGCACATGTGATTCGTTATGACACCAGCCATTGGATGGTTTGATAGTTTGGCTGAGAGCACAGCCAATGTGCAGTTAGCATTCCCGGCATGCCTTTTTTTTTAACTGTTTAAATCCATGGGTTTACTTCCACTTTAAGTGAGAATTAGTGGATTCACTCACCTCTACCTTTTCATTACTTGGCATATGGTGGTATCATGTATAGCCATAATTGCTTGGCTCCCTCCATGTCATCTACAGGTTAATATATAATCAGTAATATTAGTTGCTTTACTTACTCTGTTATTCTCTTGTGTTTATTCGCCGCTTATCTTCCCCTGGTTCAGCACTATTCTGTCCTCCAATTTTTCAGCTCAGGTATGTTTTGTTAAAGAGAAAAAAAAGGAAAAATAAGGTTAAAAATAGAAGAAGAACTAAAAAGAAAAAAAAGACGCGAGCATCCTCACCACAGACACAAATATTTCTGTAAAGGATACACGTGTCTGTGCAAGGACAAGACACATACCCTTACATTGCTTCTTGCTGCTTTCCATTTAATTGCTTTGAGTGCTGGAAAAGTTTACATTGAAATGGAAAGGCAATATTGTAGACAGCAGAATCCTATCCACTCTAAAGTCCTGTGTGTGGTGCTATACATACTAAATATGAAACATAAAGTAGCCCTAAATAAGCAGCAGTAGCCAAGTGGATATTTTGAATGAAAAGAGATGTTAATGTAATCACTCAATGAGAGCATAAAAATAGAAGCACTATTTTGGGTAATGTAAAATAGTCCTCAAAAAGTGAAAGTTTGCTTTGTTTTAGGGAGCATTTAAAACTGTTAAGTGTGATATCTCTATCTGATGTCCAACTATCTATACGAAAATAAATTGTTAACTACTGTTTTTAGTGCTGACCCCAACTTACTTGACCTTAATAGTTTACTTTGTCTATAGTTGCTATATGCGATCCAAGTCATTAGACCTTGTCTCACATATCTACTATATGTTATCATATGTTACTGTATGCATACACATTTATTGTATGTTTATGATCTCTTAATAAAAGCTTTTGTAAACAAAAAACTGTTAAGTGTGTATAAGCAGTACCCTGAAAAATGTACCTTTGGTCTTGAATTTCTCCAGAAATGTAGCACTGCATTTCCTGGTATGTGAGGGTGCTAGGCATTCCTGTGCCTGTACCTCTGTATACTAGTCTAAGGAAATTTGGTGATATTACTATTGTGCTTGCTCACTTTTCACCTTGCTGGAGGCTCTGACAGGAGGAAGCAAAGTCCTAACTATACCACAATGTCACCTCAGTGACACAGTGCCGAACACAGCATTGTGTAGTAATAGGTAGTATAGGAGTAGTAATAGGAAACAGATCAGCTGAAAGGTGACCACAGTCAATAATGGTGACTAGTTCTTCACCCTCTGTCTTTTTTGGGGAACAGTTTCAATACAGGCATACCCCACTTTTAAGTATGCAATGGGGTTTATTTACTAAAGCTGGAACGTGCCAAATCAGGCTCACTTCTGCATAGAAACCAATGAGCTTCTAACCTCGGTTTGTTCAATTAAGCTCTGGTAATAAAACCTGGAAGCTCATTGGTTTCTATACAGAAGTGAGCCTGATTTGGCACTTTCCAGCTTTAGTAAATAAACTCCATTGTGTACTAAAAGTGGGGTATTCCTGTAATTAAGTTCCTTTTTAAGACACGTGGTGGGTTAATTTACTAAAGGCAAATAGACTGTGCACTTTGCAAAGAGCAGTTGCTCCAGAGCTTAGTAAATGAGGTAAAGGTTCACTTTGCAAAGAATACCCAATCACATGCAATTAAATAAAAAAAAACTCAATTTTGCTTGCACGTGATTGAATGATGGAAGTCAGCGGACCTTTTGCTCATTTACTAAGCTCTGGAGCAACTGCACTTTGCAAAATGCACAGTCTCTCGATGGGTCTGTTTTTTACATATATTGGAGGTTATATTTCTCTGTTTGAGGTACAAAGTTTGTATAGGCCTACCTGCTATCATTAGAAAGACTTTTTTTTTCTCCCATCCTTTCTCAGTGGACAATAACTTGTGAGGATTGCTATCATATTGCTGGGATCTGTATTACATATGTGGCTTTTGCAGTTTTCTTTAATAGGAAAGTAGAGTGTATTTTCAGTGTGCACATATTTTAAATGGCAATGGCAGTGTTTACCTGTAGATTTTTATATTATTTTACATCATTAAATGCTTTCTCTCATATTTTTGCCACTGTGTTATTATGTAAAGTAACATATAAATTAACCACTAGAGGGAGCTCTGTATTTTACACAGCCTGCAGTTTTAACAACTGCTAAGATAAGTTAGCATGGCCAAAAAAAACCCCACCATAGCAGCCATTATAGGTCATGTCCCCCAAGGGGGCATTTGGTCTTTATTATTTTTTTTTTTTATTGGGCTGCAGAAGTCCCTTTAAGCTAAGAGTCCAGAATCTGCAGTAGCTATACTTTAAACCATTATTACATTTGGGCCAGTCTATTTTTAGCTCACATCACAGTATTGCGATGCAGGCAAGCATTTGGAGTTATAACAGGTCAAAATTTAATATGCTTTCCTTGCAAACTGTGCATCCAAATATGGTACTCTAAAGTATCTATTTCTTTTACATATTATTGTTTTTGTATTTGTATTTTTCCTTTAACAAAATGGCTAAAGTCAAAGTACTATAAAGGTTGTTCTTATCGCTTAGTATTTTCTTAGAAATATTTTGTTTTGGTAATGGCTGTATTCTAGCCTGTTTAAAGTGCCCCCCTTCACTAAAATGCACATGATAATGCAGCTTTGCCCCCTGGGAAGGTTATGTCACCAGTGCCTTTCTAGGAGATTTCATTCCTTTGCAGTAAAAGAAGTTGGTAGACCCCATCATTTCATGTATTACAGGATAAAACAAGGGATGGTAGAATGCTCTGTGAAGTTTCTACTGTCAGTCTTGGTGTGACCATCAATATTAAAAATATATTTTAATATATATATTATATAAAAAAATATATATATATAATTATTTTCAAACTGTTTATTTTAAACATTGTTCTACAAGTTTCTTATAGGATCCATTCACGATAGAATCTGCATGTTTACTGCACGTTTTGTATTGTACATTTCCATGCATGTAATGCATTTTTCTTAAGTGAGTTTATGCAGTTGGCACATGTTTTTATACCCACGTTTGTCCTGTGAGATCACTTCTTGCTTTGGGCTTTTATGTGCATTGTAATGCGTTACAGAGCACTTACATGTGTTTAAGTGCATATGTGGTGTAGAATGATGCAAAATGCTGTATTTTTTTACTTTACTGCACTACACTGTAATGTAATGGTGTAAACTATGCTCATAGTATATCCTGGATTTTGGACTGCCTATGCAGTTGGAATACAGGCAAAAATGCATCCAACTGCATCTAGCTTCATCTGGTGTGAATGGGCTTAGGGTTACTTCATTTACCATATAACAATGAATTATAACTTTTTTTATAATATTTAAACAGTTACATTTAATCTTAATGTGCAAGCAGAAAGTGGGCGATTACATCTTTTTATGGAGTTTGCTATTTTAGTTATAGACTAGAAAGAATGTATTTCAGTAAAACAATGACATGTTACCAATGATAATGAATAACCTAAGGCAGCTATCATTGGATCTATGTGACTGTGGCCCTGCATCCTAGACTTTGACCAACTACTCACTTCCTTTCAGACAGGGATTTGCTTTTCTTCTCACCTGGGAAATCACTTGTTCTTATAAATATGTTAGGTCACAAAAGTGGCGTTTGTTGGAAGGTTGGAAAGTTGGCATTTTGTATGCAGTCACTGTTCTCTAATAAGTTAGGGTTAGGACAGATGTGTCTTGAATGCCTTATTTTGAAATTTCATAATATAAACTATATATATATATATATATATATATATATATATATATATATATATATATGTAGATATATATATATATATATATATATGTATACATACATACATATATATATATATATATATATATATATATATATATATATATATAGTTTATATTATGAAATTTTAAAATAAGGCATTCAATACATACATACATACATATATATATATATATATATATATATATATATATATATATATATATATATATATATATGTTCATTTTTAAAAACATAGCAAAAAGAAAAGATAAGATTGCGCTATGGACAAATTTACCTGTTTGCTAGACAAGTTTAAATAAGTTTAAATGTTAAAATGACTACAATAAAGTGAACTGTGAAGGGTTAAAGCTGCCTGTGCTTGAAACCTATCCCTCAAGATGGGAATAGATTAGAAATCTGAAAAATAAATTAAGCTTTGGCGCTAAAACCTAAATGGTGTACTAAAAATGCTAATATTCTGCAAATTACATAAAATGAAGCCCAATGTGGGAATTTCACCAATACACTGTATATGTGATATTAAAAATATATGTGAATGGGAATGTGTATCCGTTATCTTACATAACAACTATGCACAAGTGTGGTAAAAAATAATAATAACTATGCACAAGTGTGGTAAATAATATGATGAAAAATACAACTAATCTATCACAACTAAAAATGTAAGTGCTTTGGTAAAAAGTGCTTTTGCTCACATAAATGAGCCAATACTTATACTCTAAAAAGTGATAATCAAAAAGGCATTGTGAAACTACCAAGTGAAAACATCAAAAAGATCATATAATGTCCAATCCAAAATATATTATAATGTCCAACTGAAAATATTTATTCAAAGTCGCATCATCTAGTTGCTGAAAAAACGCATAAGATGACGTCGCTCTGACGAAACGCGTAGGGCGTGGCCTAGAACGTGCACCTTACACTGCTATTCAAGCAGTAACGCCGGCGGAACATATTTCACAGCGATCTATCTTTTTTGGAATTTGTGAGTAAAACTGATTTTAATAAACATTGTACGTTTACACAACAATATTGCACCATGGCTGTACTTCTGTTTCCCTTCATGTACAAACGCTAAACGGACCATTCACGGAAGGAAGAGTGTAAAATATCCCCACAGCACAGCGGTGGCAGAGCCTTGAGAGAGCTGCACAGTGGCTCATACTGTGACTGCTTGGCTAACCCATTGGGGGTTTAATGTCTGGTGAGCGCATATATACATTTCTTCTCTAACACAGAGTGGCGCACCGGAGAGGAATTTAACCCTTGTTTTCACCAGTCACCTTGCTTCACCTTCCTATCTGATAAAAGTCTTATGCGTTTTTTCAGCAACTAGATGATGCGACTTTGAATAAATATTTTCAGTTGGACATTATAATATATTTTGGATTGGACATTATATGATCTTTTTGATGTTTTCACTTGGTAGTTTCACAATGCCTTTTTGATTATCACTTTTTAGAGTATAAGTATTGGCTCATTTATGTGAGCAAAAGCACTTTTTACCAAAGCACTTACATTTTTAGTTGTGATAGATTAGTTGTATTTTTCATCATATTATTTACCACACTTGTGCATAGTTATTATTATTTTTTACCACACTTGTGCATAGTTGTTATGTAAGATAACGGATACACATTCCCATTCACATATATTTTTAATATCACATATACAGTGTATTGGTGAAATTCCCACATTGGGCTTCATTTTATGTAATTTGCAGAATATTAGCATTTTTAGTACACCATTTAGGTTTTAGCGCCAAAGCTTCATTTTTAAAAACATGTTTTCACCAAAATCTCTTTAGAGTTCTTAACAATACTTTCATCTCTGCGAAGTGTCAGCTTCCAGAAACTATTCTTAACTAATTAATTGTATTAATTAAACTGGTCCTAATTAAAAGATTTAACCATTAATTCATTTTTTTCTTATTTCTTATTTGTAGATATTACTAATATATTACACAGTGTATTACGAAGGGCATAAAATTATTCAGATCAGGAGGATGCTTGTGATCCAATGATCCTACTACACACACGAGAGACAAATCACTTGACAGCTTGTTTTTTGATTGAGGGAGTACATCAGAATACCAGCAAAAAATCCATGCAAATACAAACAAGAGCTTGCAAGATCCATGTAGATGGGTCCTTGGGTGGCGTTCTGGAACCTGTACTGTAAGGCAATACCTTAGCTACCATATTGTTCACCTTCAGAAACTAGACCAGTTTATTGTCAGTAATGGAAAGGAGAGTCACTTTAAGACACAGTCTACTCCTTGTGGATCATTACTTTTAGATGGAGTATAATGGAGTTTTTGTAATAAACCTTAGGGTCATTTATTTTTGCACAAGAAACTGTCATGTTAATTGGCAGGGAATTGCAAATGTTTAATATACTGGGTTACCTACTATCGGTTTCTTAAGGTTTATCAGTATAGTTAAGATTAAAGTGGTTGTAATGGCTGGTATACCATGTTTGTCCTTAAAAAAAAAAGCCAAACCTTTATTATCACTTTAATTATGAGTTAGGTCAGGTTTGAAGGTTAGCTTTTTGAGAGAGTTATGTTTAGGGGTTAATTCCCCCCCCCCTTTAATAAAAGGACACTTACCAGGCCGGGAATCTGACTCTGTCCTCACTCATGTAAACACATGTTTACTGTGGGAAGTCGAATGTGACTCCTTGCAGCTTGCCTATTTTTGACTGACATTTTGCATTTCCTAAACCATTGCTTGTGAATTAAAAAATCTGAACTACCACTATTTTATTCTCTAGGGTGTCTTCTTTCAGAAAACATATAATATTTGGGAGGTTTATGTAATCTTCAGGC
This sequence comes from Lithobates pipiens, assembly GCF_037356315.1. Lineage (NCBI taxonomy): Eukaryota > Metazoa > Chordata > Amphibia > Anura > Ranidae > Lithobates > Lithobates pipiens. The sequence goes on along the minus strand of NW_027507718.1, from coordinate 25,051,913 downwards.
CTCGTCAGCGCTGTCCATTCTTCCTTCATGTGGGTGGCCCCTCAGCAAGCACGCTCATGAGCCAGGCTGTGTGCATCCATATACACATACATTGTGGTTTGTCCACACTCCCTCCTCACAGGATTTGAGCCACTGGCTCCCGCTGCTGCCTGTGAGAAGAGGCAGTAGAATGTTTTTCTTTTAACTTAATGTAAGAAATTCATTAAGGTAAAAAAATAAGTTTTGACTTTATAAATACGTTTTACTGGCTAACTTAAAGGTGCAGTAAGGTGAAAAAACACCTGGCAGTCACCGCCCCCCCAGCCCCCCATTCTACTTACCTAAACCCCTTCATCTTTTCGGCGGGGATGCACTGTCCCTCTCTCCACTGGGTCCCAGATCTTGATTGTATAGATTGATAGCAGCGCAGCCATTGGCTCCAGATGCTGTCAATCAAATCCAATGGGGCCGGGCATTCATGTCTATGGACACAAATTTTGGACTCGGGAGTTCGCCCCCAAGGTAACCCCCTCGGGAGAACGCTTCTCCTAGGGGGTTATATGATGTTCGGGGCCACTCTGTACAAAACGAGCTGCACAGTGGAGTTAAATATGACATATTTGTTATTTAAAAAAAAAAAAAACGATCCTTTACAATCACTTTAAACCATTTGCTACCCCAACACTTTATATTCCTGATATGTGCCTGCTGTACCATGTACTTGTATTTGAAAGTTTCCTGTTCTCTTTGTATTGCTTCCTTTATGTGAAATCCCTGGTGTTTCTGCCAGTCCCCTTGCTTTCCTATTAAAACTGACCACGCTAAGCAGGAGAGCACACCATGATTAGTTATCTAGCTATGCTGGGAACTCAGTGTGCTCTCTTACAATGTGATCAGACTTGACCTGTACACCCCCCTCCCGCACAGCCATTCACTGGGAAGCTCATTGTGCTGCTGCTTCTCCTCTTCCAGCTCTTATGCAGCTGAAAACAGAGTGAATGTGATTACTTATAAAAAAAGGAAAAAATTTAATTTTTTTTCATATCTATACAAAAATGTTTTTCCTTTCATTCCTATTTTAAACTAAATTGGTTATTTTACAAGGTGATCATTTACAATCACTTTAGTACACAGTGGCTTAAAGCAGGAGTCCGGTGCATCTCCATTCACTGTTTCAGGTCCGATCTCAGCCCAATTCGGACCTGAAACGGACCAAAAGAGGCACAAGACTCCATAGAGAGCCGGTCACAATCTCCTGCTATGCGAATTGGATGGGGGGAAACCCTCATCCAATTCCAATAGTGTGAACCCAGCCTAAAGCTGAACTCCGGGTGCATTTTTTTTCCTCCCATGCAGTGGGGCTGTGCCTGCACTGCACAGGTTAACTACTCATTTTATTCTAGGGGAGAGGACAGTGGAGACATGCCTGATCCACCGATCATCCCCACAAAACCGGTCTGACACCCCCACGCTCCTGCAGTCATAAAATATTCTTGATGTCAGACCACACTCCATAGACAAGAACAGTCCGACCCTGTACCATGGGGGAGCACGGTTTACCAGAGTATCAGTGAATCAGGTGAATATAAACGTTGTGCTCACTCCTAGAAAAAATGAGCAGTTGACCCATGTAGTGGGGGCATAGCCCCACTGCATGGGGAAAAAAATATATTGTTTTACACTTAGTAGTTTACAAAAGTAAAATAAAATTGTGCTTTTAGTTCAACTCACAGGAAGTGAAAGGGACTTTGAAATTTTGGCAAGATTAACAGATATTTTCTGTACTTGCTAAAATGCTCCTAGCCTGAAAAAAGGAAACAAATGCAGCCAGTACATCTAAGGACTTGTTGTATGGTCTAACCTAATATGACTGCAACCTCATATAATGTTTAAAATATAATTTCAATAGGTTCATGTTCATGCATCTCCTGTTATTGGGTGGTGACTATCAATGTATACTGTGTTGCCAGTCTGTTATATGTGCCCCTAGTGGGCACTACAAGCCCCTTGGGCTAAAAACACAGGATGCACTCTAGAAAGGGGAACCAAACAGTTCATTTCTGAGCCCATGGAAATATGAAAGATCTCTGTACTGAGTTCACAGTGAAGATCTGAAGGACAATTCTCTGCCTCCATATAGTATACCAAAACTAAAAAGTGACTAATGTTTGGAGTAAAGTCCCATGTGTTTCATGTGATTTTCAGTGTTAGGTGGAATGCATTTCTACTACAGTGGATACAAGTTGAAAAGACATTGCAGGTGATCATAGTGGGATATACTATTTATATTAAATGTTTGGGGCTTAGACATGGATAGAGTATATTGAACATGATGCTCACAGACTTCATCCAAAGAGGAATCTTTAGCTGAATCCATTTTCATAGCACTGATTCTGTCACAATGCTACCATCTGCCACACATGTATTTAGTTATAGTTATTTAAGGGATTAATTAGTCGTCTGCCATGATTTTTGTTGAGACCAGGATTCTACAGCATGTGTTTTCAGCTTTTAACTCCAATTCTTTGGCGCCAGCTTTGCCAAGTAGCAATCTTCTTAGTTGGCATGCTATCAGTTATTTCAACAGTTTTGAAAGAAAGTAAAATTAAAATGTTATTTCTACAGTTCTAATGATAAGTGTAAACATTCCAATAACTGAAAATAAACAGAAGAGCAAATAATACACACAAAGCAACATAATTAGTAAAGCCAGACATGCTGCACTGTAAATCTGGACAAAAAATATATTATCTAGTCTAGAAAATTGCATAAGATACTGATTTTAATATTTGCTTTTAAGTGATTTAGATATATATAGTGTTAATTAGATCAGCTTTTAGTAAACATGGGGGCTGAAAAATACTTGTAAAAATGGTTACTTACACAGGAGTTACCTACAGATGCCCAAAAGTTATTTATGCTAAAGCAATATTATATGCAAATAACCACCAGTTTCCATGGTTGCAGCCTCTGGCCAGCCCCTTTCTGCTTCCCATGACTTACTGTTGGTTAATGAGGCCACCCGTCATAGTAGTGGGCCAAAAGGGAGGAATATGGGGTGGGAGAGGTTGGCTGCAAGCAGTGACCATGAGTTCTCTGAAAGCAATCACAACGCACTCTGATCAGATGTCTACATTTTATTCTGGCATTGATCCTATCTATTGACCTACCCTACCTGTTACATTTCGATTCCAAGTATGTATGGTGTGTAGCTATCCCTGAATCGGAGCTGTAGAAACACCATTAATCTGCCATTGGGTTTCCATGCTAGAGATGCTTGAAGAGCTGTTCCAAACATTGCAGCCACTTTGAAGCAAGTCTGTAGAGGTTGATTCTCCAACCATGGGGACTCCCAGTATATAAGTATGGAAAGACCTTTAATCTCATTCCAATACTTTGTAATAATGTTTCCCCGTGAACCCTTGCTTTGGCCATAGATGTGCACATATATCCAGAAGAAAAGGGTTACAGAACTGCCATATATAGGTCATGAGTTGCAAATAAAAGAAAATGTGGTTAAACTTTATACTATACTGATACCTTATTTGCAGGGCGTTATTCTAAACCAGGGATATGCAATTAGCGGACATCCAGCTGTTGCAAAACTACAAGTCCCATCATGCCTCTGTCTCTGGGTGTCATGCTTGTGCCTCATGGGACTTGTAGTTCTGCAACAGCTGGAGGTCCGCTAATTGCATATCACTGTTCTAAACCTTAGATATCAGAGCTGCATTCAGCATCAGTGTAGAGGTTCTCCTTGTAGAGAAAAGGTATACAGCAGAATAGAGGCTAATTTTAGGCTTAGTTTAGAGGTTGAATTAGGTTGGTGTTAGGCTTACTGCAGGTGTAAGTTAAAGTTTTATGGTTGGTAGGAGGTAAGTGTTAAAGATTGGTATGATATTATTTTTTGTTAGGGGAGAGGTTCAAGTGGATGTAAACCCTATTATGAAATTTGAACTAAGCTCATATATCTGTAGTGTTTATCCCCCCCCCCCCCCCCAACTCTATAGGTGTTTCATTTCTCTCTGGTGATTTTTTCCTCTGTTATCAGCTTGAGTCATTTCTGGCAAGATATCCCACACTTGGAATAACATGAGCTGAAAATTTGTGTCGGGGAGGGAGCTTAGAGGGTGATAAGCACTGAGCTTGTCTATTCAGAATACAGTTCTGCATGTTCCTTTGCCTATGTGGAGTGGGGGAGGGGTTCCCTTTCCTCCAATCAGCTCTTGCACAGTATAAATTCAGTCTCCCCACCCACCGCTATGTACTGCTGAAAGAGGAGGAAAGATTTTTAACATGATCTGCACTTCTCTAAGAGTGTAGAAAGGCAAAAACTCCAGGTTTATATGTAAAACTTATGTAGGGAGATTTGTTTAATCTCTGTGTATCATCTGAGGCTATTCTCTTCACTGGATATATGTGGCAGTTTACAACCACTTGTCAAAATTGCGATTTTGTTGCAGTGGTTTATTGCAACTATACAATCCTCATCCTTAGTGTTTTTGTTGGAAGCAAAAAAGTCACAGTTAATGAAAGGTCCTTGTTTCCGAAATTCCAAGAGATTGGAAGGTCAGTTGCTGGGCAATTTACTTTTCTAAGCATTTAGAACTAGTTACAAAACTTCTAGCTTCAGTAGCCGCTCATGTTATCTATTGCAACTTCTAATGGACATGGACATAGTCAGCTATAGCAGCAGCTCAGTTGATAGATATAAATGACACAAGATAATAAGCTACATATCTTTGCTACAAAGGTGCCAGTGTAACATGGCCCTAGTATTAGGGTCTCATTTTAGGAATTAGGTTAACCCCTTCAGATCCACTCTATAGCCAAATAACGCATACAGCACAGATCTGCTTTTCCGGGAGTCTGTCAATAGAGGTCCTCCCTTTGCACACTCGCCACGTGCCCCCTGCAGGGCGTGCGTGGCGCGCGCTGTGATCACCAATTTGGCTCGGGTGATCACAGATCGGAGTAAGGGCTCGATCCTGGCCCCTTATCATGTGATTAGCTGTCAGCCAATGACAGCTGATCCCGTGATGTAAACAGAAGATCGTTAATCGTTTTCTTTTTCTTCTCGCACTGAAAGCGTGAGGAGAAAAAAAAAATCAATCACCGGCTTCTGTTGAAGGGACATAGGTCCCGAAGAGGGAGAGGCGAAGCCGCCTCATATGTGTCCACCAGTACCACCTGTCAGTGCCACAAATCAGTGCCCACAGTGCCACAAATCAGTGCCCACCAGTACAGGAGTGCCAGCAATTAGTGCCACCTATCAGTGCCCATGAGCACCACCTATCAATGCCCACCAGTGATGCCAATCAGTGCCTCATCAGTGCCACCTAGCAGTGCTGCACTGAAAAATAAAAAACCCAGTGGTGATCAAATACCACCAAAAGAAAGCTCTGTTGTAGAAAAAAAATGATAAAAATGTCATTTGGGTACAGTGTTGTATGACTGCGCAATTGTTGTTCAAAGATTGACAGCGCTAAAAGCTGAAAATTGGTCTGGGCAGGAGGGGGGTTTAGGTGCTCATGGCGAATTTTAAGGGATGGTTAAAAGATCACATAGGGGAAGGTTGGGTACTATAGTAAAGCTTTAGGAAAAGAGATATAACACTGGCTATCCTCACACTGATTCTCAACACTTGGATCCTTGCATTGAAAATAGCAGGCATTCCCCCACGGGAAAATGTGTCATGCCTTTATTTTACCAGGTTTTATTATTCCCCACATATTCTGTACACTAGAATCATTAGCTGGGGCTAAAGAGGAATGCCAACAGTAGGTCTTCAGCTCTGTGGATCCACAGAGTGATTGAGAAGCAGCTGCACTGTTATGGAAACCAGGATATGCTCCATGTTTTGTCCTATCTTTGGTTTTTCAATTCAAAAAGATTGGATAAAATAATGCTAAACCAATGCAAAACAGTCACAGGAAAAAAAAAAAAAAAAACGAGATGCACTTGGCTCTATAATGAGTTTTCTGTATATACAGGTATAACTCTGTGGACCGAACTCTCATGATGCTTTTAAATATAGCGATATCTGCCTTCAGCTACCCTGGAAATGTTTGTAGCATGTAAGATCATTAGCCTACTGGCTTACTTAGCTAATGTAGACTGTAAGCTCATTATACCAGAGAAGAACAACAGCAGATTCCAGAGTATATATAAAGTAAATTGATTTCTATAAGATCATAGCTGCATATTAGAAGTAACTGCAAATAAAACAAATATAGCAGCTGATGATACAGATGAAAAAATTGCAGCTCTTTATTTACCATCACGCCTTCCAGCCTTGACTTAAATGGACTCCAAGGCATACTCAAGCTCAGGAAGTCGCCCTAGGGCATAATACTGCATTGTAAATATTGCCTGCAGTCCCCGATCACAAATCAGCTCTTTCACTTTAGTGTTGATTCCAGAATAAACTGCAATCACCTGCTATTGACTCTTTATTTTAGTACTAAAGGTTTAGGCACCTTACTGGAAAATGATTGTTTTTGCAACACAAATGGCCTCATTTAATTAGTCAGGGCTATAATGCATTATAATGATTTCAATTTTCAGAAATCAAGCAGCCTTAGACGCTAAGGATTTTATTTATAAGAGTTGGTTGCAGTTTTTAACAGGAAATATTTCTGATAGTTTTACCTATTCAACGGAAATTTTACAACATTTTGACTAATGTGTACATAATAACCCAGTAAAATCTACTGTGAAGAGAATGTCACCAATAACATGTGGGGCTCCAACCTAAACCGTTTTGCTTTTTTTTTTTTTTTTTTTGGTAGGGTGCAAAAGAACTCTAATGCCCTGCACACATGACCAGTTTTCCCGTCGGAATAAACTCTAAAGGTTTTTCCGACGGAGTTCCGACTGAATTCTGCTGAAACTGTCGTGCATACACACGATCACACCAAAGTCCGACCGTCAAGAATGTGGTGACGTATAACACGTACAACGGGACTAGAAAAAGGAGAAAAAGGAAGTTCAATAGCCAGTAGCCAATAGCTTCTGTCTTGTACTTGCTTCAGAGCATGAGTAGTTTTTGGTCCGTCGGAACAGTATACAGACGAGTGGTTTACCTGATAGGAATTGGTTCCGTAGGAAATATTTAGAACATGTTCTATTTCTAGGTCCGTCAGAATTTTCAACATAAAAAGTCCGATGGGGCATACACATGATCGGGATATATATGATGAAAAGCTCCCGTCTGACTTTTTCTGTCGGACATTCCCCTCGTGTGTACACGGCATTATAGGGAGGATATTTATTTTCTGTCCTAGTGAGAGTTTCTACTTGAACAGAAAGTAAAGCCTAGTACACATGGGCTAAATGTCAGGCAGTATCGGCTGGTTCAATAGAAACAGGTTGACATTCAGGCCGTGTTGTTGAAGGGGCATGGCCGAAAAAGGTCTGCCAACTTGCTCATGATCTGCGCTCTCAGCCAATAGCTGGGAGCGATGATCGGAGTACTCTGGCATGGGGCGGCATGGGAGGGGGGCACTCCCCTGTCAGAACAAAAAAAAAAACAGTGGTGTTTACGAGACTTAAGGAAAAATATTACATTTTACAGTTGTTGCTGAAACAATAGGCTGTGGAAATTTCTTAAAGGGGACACCTGTTTCAATGACAGCTGTCAACGGTTAGAATTCTCCATAGTTTGTGAACTCCAGCATGTCTCCAGGGCAAGAAGATGAGGGAAATCTGTCCAACAGACACAGACAGCAGTACAAAAATGTATTGGATAGAATTCTGCTTTAAAGATACTTTGTTTTGTTTTTTTTCTTGGTAACTCACATCATCCTAGGCTACGCATATTTTATTATTTTATTGTGAGGGTATCTCTCCTTTAGTCTGCATACAATCTGTTTTTTGCTTTTTAACAATTCACTTTAACATATCAAATTGCAAATTCAAATTTTCAAAACAGGACAAAATTAGAAGCTAAGTATATAAAAATATAAAGAACGTATTTGATGGTCTTGAATAAGCCCCTAGTCTAGTGTAACAAACTGTTTGATTTCAGTTACACGAATGTCCTATCCCCAGGCCATTGAAGCTGCTGATCTGTTGGTTCAGAGGTCACATTGGCTCTGATGAAAGCTTTTTTGGTTCCTTCTGTGCTTGAAGGAATAGCTGTGTGACATAATGTCAGTCTTGCTAAAAATCAAACTGGAGCGCCAACCCATCTTTTTTTTTTTCCTTGCTACACATCAGGATAAAAATAAATACCTTGTGTCAGAACACACTGGTTTTGAAATGTATACAAACTGTAGTCCCGTAATTGAAAATGCATAGCCTTTGTTTTGTTGATTTGATAAATATTTCTATGTTATCAATAAAGACACTCTACTTTGGTTTAGTTGTGGGATCTACGCTGTTATTAGCTCATGTAACAGAGCAAATTTTATTTAGAGGAACATTACAGTTTGATTTGTACCTTTGTGGTATTTAATGATACAGATCCATTTTAATCTTTAGATAGCAGTGATTTCCATAACCACTACATAATTCAAATGCATCTACCTTAGAATATTGCTTGATTTGTTGAAAGGATTTTGCAGAAACTTTATGCCTAGTTTTTCTGATGTTTCTGATGTTTTTTTATGATAAAAGCAGACCCCCCTACTAAGCACTGGCTTTCAGAAAATGTTAGCAATTTATTTAGGCCTTATTAGGCATGCGGTTGTGGGGTAATAAAAATGTGCTGTTAAGTCGGGTTTTTACAGTCCTCAACCACTCCCTCCTTAAAGTATCACTAAACCCACCGCATAAAAACTTCTGTATTACACGCTGTTCATATTTACTCAGTCACTATGAGATTTATTTTCTGTATTCTGAAAAAAACCTGGTTGACCCTGTGCTCTCTATCTCCAGTTTTCAGTGAGTTCTATGCTAAACATGTCTTCCCTATAACATCAGTGCAGCCCATGTGACTATAGAATCACACATGTGGGCCTATACACAGTAGTAAATGACAGCTCACTCCCTCCCTTCTCCTCCTCCATGCCCACTAACCAGCTAAACATGGGGGTGGGATATTACATGTAGATTAATGGGGGCTTCACTTCTCTCTTATTCTAAAACACAGACTGGAGGGGCATGACACACCCTGTGGCTGGCAGAAATCTACCCACACAATGCTAATGCCAAAAAATAATACATATTTGATTTCAAATATATATTTGTTTGCCAATTTAATACAGTTTATTGGTATTATTTATTTATTTTTACTTACTTTGTTAGGCTGTTTTTTTAATTTTATTTTGAACATGTGACCAGAAGTAGAGGACTAGAAGCTCCTGCAATAGTTTTAGCTGTCTTGAATGGGTTAGTTATTATTTTGGTTGTCTTTTGGCTAAGCTAATCACATGATACAGGTAGCCAGCTACCATTGCTTTGGGCCAATCACATATCACAACAGTAAGCAAGCTATTCATGAATGGAAAATCATTAATTGCAGGTTGCTTACATTGCTATCATGTGATCTCTATGACCAATCACAGTGATCACATGATAACCAGTAGCAGTAATCCGCTGTGTCAGGTGGTCACAGCAGTCAGCGTGTTACACGTTCCCAATATATATATTTACGACTGAGCCTGCCCATGCCACCCCGCCACAGTATATCTGCAGGAGTGGGGCAGCAAGTGGTTAATCTGAATGACCTTGAAGTTTGTAAACTTGCTTTGTGAAGATCCCAACCCATTTACTTCCTTGAATTCTGTGACACGTATTTACTGTGCTCTGTGGGTAGGCGCTGAATTATGTCATTTAAAATCATTAATTTTTTTTATATGTATTTGTAAATGCAAGTAACCAGAATGCCCCTAAATATACAAAAATGCACAGTGTAAATTATGTCATTTAAAATCATTACATTTTTATTTGTAATTTTTGTATGTCACTGGCAGTGTGAATGAAGCCTTAGGCTTAAAGCTGCAGTGCAGGCACAAATCTTTTCATTAATGCAAATAGATACTTCCAGTGCCTCTACAATCATAATATAACTGGTGATATGACTGGTAAGAAACACCAGTTGACAATTGATTTTACTGCCCTACCATAAAGAAAGGAAGAAGAAAGCAAGCCTTAACCAGTTCACGGCCGCCCACCACACATATACTGTATGTCCTTCCCCCACACAGTTAGTAAGCACACTTAGGGAATACATTTAACCCGTTTGGTCACCCCTGGTGCTAACCCCTTCCCTGCCAGTGTCATTTATACAGTATCAGTGCATTTTTGTCAGCACTGATCACTGGATTGGTGTCACTGGTCCCCAAAATGTGTCACTGAGTGTCCAATTTGTCCGCCGCAATGGTACAGTCCCACTAAGAATCACTGATTGCCACCATTACTAGTAAAAAAAAAAAGTCCTTAAATGTATCCCATAGTTTGTAGACGGTATACCTTTTGCGCAAACTAATCAATATACGCTAATTGGGATATTTTTTACCAAAAATATGTAGAAGAATACATATTGGCCTAAACTGATTAAGTTAATTTTATTGGGTATGTTTTATAGCAGAAAGATAAAAAAGATTGTTTTTTTTTTTTTAAATTGTTGCCTTTTTTTGTTTATAGCACAAAAAATAAAAACTGCAGGGGTTGTCAATTACCACAGAGATACAGCGTTGCGAGCCCACGCATTATCAGTTAAAGTAGTGCAATGCTGTATCGCAAAAATGGCCTGCTCATTAAGGGAGTAAAACCTTCCAGGGCTAAACATTTTTTTGGGATATTTTTTTTTTTTTACTCTTCTCCATATTTTATGAACATCGGAACCCTAATGCTACTGATGTTTATAGTGAATTAACAGGCAGAGTTTTCCCTTTCATGTAATAATGTTCATAATCTCTGCGAGTATCCTATGATACCAGTTGCCCCATCTAAGCCCACGCTACTTGTAGCATAACGTCTAAGAAAAGGCTCAATCCCACAAAGTATATAACTTTTATACATCCTCTGCATTTTTGCTATTGTCAGTAGTATGTATTCATTTTATGATACTGCCATAGAATACTAGTAATATATGTATAATATTATAATGTGCAATTTCAGGGTCATAACGTAATTGTACTACTGTATTACACATGCAAAGAGATATACAATACTAATACAGTATTCAGACTGTTGCTCCAATCAATAGCATGTGCATTTAACAAAAGAAAAAAAAAAAAGAATGTTAATGTATTTCCTCCAGATTTTGTATAAATTCAAACCAGCAGAATTCAGTAAAGTCCCAAAAAACACTCATTAGTATGGTTGATGGGAGGAATTTGTTCCTAGTGAGACTCTGCACTAATAGTAGTAGATGTGTATGGAAAATTCTCCTTATTAAATGACAACTATCTCAGAAGGCCTAAGGCCTTGTTATTCTCCTACATTTCTATCTGGGCTTGTCATTAATATTAATGTACAATTATATATTTATGTCATCATTTTTCATACAGAAGCAATTTCTATCTTCACCAAGTGTTAAATATATATTTTCTTTATAATTTTAAAGTAATTTTTTTTCCGCTATGCTTATGTTTCTTTAACTTTCAACTATATGTTATGCTTCTATGTAATACAGTACCACAGTACTTTACAGAGCACATTAAACAATTAAACTCAAATGTCTCTGTTATGGACATACAGACATGCACATACTGTGGTTGGTCAGAGTAGGAGTATGGTCTTCTGCCCCTTAAAAAAAGCATCCTGGTGGGAGCCCTGATATCTGGTGTATGAAAAAAAGACAATAGGGTTAAAGTACTAAAAGAGTAGGAAATTATCACACTGGAAAACTTGCTGCCAGGGTATGCTAATAGCAGCAACTCCTGTTTTCGCCAAGTAGACTTTACTATGGATGGCTGGAAAAGCCTGTGTAAATTAAGTCCCTACTATTCAGGCCTATTCAAAACACACCGGTTGATTCGCAGGAGTACACTCCTATTTCAGTTTTCAGTTAGAGAGAAGTAACTAGTGTTGGGCTGTCTTATGACAGTAGAAAACCCTGCATGGTATGTGACAAATTGCTATGAAAGTACAGTTTATTAAATATATAAAATTAAAATAGTTAGGGATGGACCGATATATCAGTCACTGAAAACTATTGGCTGAAAATAGGGTTAGCAGCATTTGTCCAATAGAAAAAATGTAGATAATGTTAACCCGTAAAATGTGCACGATTTTGCCACGATTTACCGCAGTCTATACATTTATATATGTACATTAAAAAATGAAATACAGTAAACTTATATGTTTTATTCTTATAGATTATTCAGGTGATCACATGACAACAAGTATTTTCTTCTATTTGTATGTAGTTTAAAGTCAGAGAAATTTCTGTTACAGTCTTTTGTACAGTATATATACAGTTGTGCTCATACGTTTATATACCCTGGCAGAATTTATGATTTCTTGCCCATTTTTCAGAATATGAATGATAACACAAAACCTTTCTTTCACTCATGGTTAGTGTTTGGCTCAAGCCATTTATTATCTATCAACGGTGCTTACTCTTTTTAAATCATAATCACAACAGAAACTACCCAAATTACCCTGATCAAAAGTTTACATACCCTGGTGATTTTGGCCTGATAACATGCACACAAGTTGACACAAAGGGGTTTGAATGACTATTAAAGGTAACCATCCTCACATATGATCTGTTTGCTTGTAATTAGTGTGTGTGTATAAAAGGTCAATGAGTTTCTGGACAGACCCTTGCATCTTTCATCCAGTGCTGCACTGACATTTCTGGATTCTGAGTCATGTTGAAAGCAAAAGGCTTGTCAAAGGAGCTGCAGGAAAAAGTAGATGAACTGTATAAAACAGGAAAGGGATATAAAAAGATATCCAAGGAATTGAGAATGCTAATCAACAGTGTTCAAACTCTAATCAAGAAGTGAAAAATGACGTGTTCTGTTGAAACCAAACCGTGGTCAGGTAGACCAACTAAAATTTCAGCCACACATGCCAGAAAAATTGTTCGGGAAGCAAAGAAAAACCCACAAATAACTTCAGATGAAATACAGGACTCTCTGAAAACATGTGGTGTGGCTGTTTCAAGATGCACAATAAGGAGGCACTTGAAGAAAGATGGACTCCATGGTCGAGTCGCCAGCAGAAATCCATTACTATAAAAATGTCACAAAGTATCCCGCTTACATTACACCAATAATAAATGGCTTCAGCCAAACACTAACCATGAGTGAAAGAATGTTTTTGTGTTATCATTCATATTCTCTTAAAAATGGCTAAGAAATCATAAATTCTGCCAGGGTGTGTAAACTTATGTGCACAACTGTATATATATTTATATGATGACCATTGGATGTATTAGTAAATGTCTAAATTTAGATCCAAATGTCCAAAGACATTTAAAAAGACCGTTGGCATTATTTTACTCAGTCTGACCACCTGCATTTGTATCTCATACTAGTGATCCTGTAACTGGTGGTATAGAGAACACACACCTGCTCCAATGGTCATGTATACTTGAGAGCAAACCAGAAAGGTATGGCTGTTATTGCCTCCTCGCTGATTATGTTTTGCCTGGCAAAAGAGCAAACTCTAGGAAAACATGAGTGCTCTCATTAATGGGGCCCTGTTGCTGGTGACTTTTTTCCCATGGTATCACTGCAGCCCAGAAAATGGGATATGTCTACTGTCATAGGAGGGTGTAAAGAATGATTGTAAGGATTCAACTGTGTTTCCCTTCTTTAGATCATAAAAGGGCTGTGACTGCAGCTTAGCTTCATATATTATTTTTAGCTACATAAAAAATGTACTTATGTGTATGTATGATTTATAACTGCTGAGCCTGTGTGGCATATTGCTGTAAGTCAGAGAATTTTTCTATTCACTATGTTTCAGTCTGCGTGAGAAATTCTACTTATTCACAAAAAATGGTTGCTAAGAAGTACCAACATCGTGGAGCATTACAAGTACATTAAAGCAGCACACTACTCGGCGGTAACAATGCTTTACTTTTTGGTTTATACATTTTCAAAACAAAGGTAGAATGGACTACTACTAGACAGAACTACTGAATCAAATTCCAATTTCCAAGAAATTATTGACTTATACAGGGATGAGTTACAAAATTCACTGTAGCATAATATCATTGAATTATCAATTCACATGTTAATAAGTAAGTACAATTATGAATAAAAAATCAGGTGAAAATTGTTAAAGAATAAATGAATTTTTAAAACACATTAGCGCTTTTATTATCTTTGCACAGTCTCCATGGTTTTGCAAACAACCCTTTTGCCACTTGTCTTCTCTGTCTTGTGCCCCCACCGATTAAAATCTCTTTTTGTTTATGCTACCCCATGTTATATACATAAGGATGATCTGGATGAACTACATCATTTACAGTTGGCTGCTTGAAGTCACATGGGATGTTCTCTGCTGAAACGTCCCCAAAGATGCAAATGATGGTCTTTGTTTTTACATTTGTATACAAATGCTTCCTACAACTAGACTAGAGATATGTGCCATATAGAAATAATACTAATGGCTTCTGGGATAACTTTTAATTCTCATCGTTGTCCCAAAATGCACTTACCCATTCATTTCCACTTCAATAAACATGGCGTTATTTTTTCCTTTTTTCACTTAAGAAATGTATTTAACTGACATTAAACCATTTCTATGATTGATTTGGTGATATGTGGTGATATTCCTGTTTGTATTATGCGTTTATAACGTCTCCCTTAAATTGATTGTTTTATTACCTGATTTGACTAATACTGATGGCCAATAGGATAGTGAATAATCCAGTATATAGGAGCCATTTCAGAAAACTGAAATTTATTTTCATTGTGATTATATGGTACTCAGTACTCATTTGTACTGTAACCATAGTGCTCACAATGGGTAAGATTTACTAAAACTGGAGAATCTGGTGCAGCTGTGCATGGTAGCCAATCAGCTTCTAACTTCAGTTTGTTCAATTAAGCTTTGACAGTGAGCCCTTGTTCACACTGAGCGACTTTAAATCTGACATCCCTGCGTGACTTCATCACGGCTTGCACACAACATATTTAACAGAAGTGCAATGCAAGTCATGTTGAAGTTGCACTAAATTAGTGCAGGAACGTTTTTCTAAGTCGGAGTGAATTGAGTCGCACCGATTAGAATGGTTACATTGCCTTTTGAACTCTCAAGTCACATGACAAGTCGCAGCAGTGCAAACCGGGCCTTAAACCTAGAAACTGAGTGATTACTATGCACAGCTGCACCAGATTTTGTGTGCACAAATTTTAGTAAATCACCCCCACTATTGCCTGGTCCTTGTGTCAAAGGTACCCCTACAACAGACCCGTGACATCTACTTTCTACTTTTGTTTGTATGAGATTGACATTTTCTCAGGTGACTGTGTGGCAGGACATTAAAAAGTGAGGAGGTCCTTACATGTACTGATTTCATAGACCGCTGAGAAAAACATGTGGCTTTGCTGTCAATATCAACCTTAAGCAATTTACCACGGGTGATTCTTGTGTTCTGCTTGTAACATTTCTATATCAATGTGGTAAACATTGCTAGAGAAATTGATTGTTTGGGAACAAGTATGAAAGGTTATAGTCTATTACTGAAAGTCGTGGCATGTTTACGGTACTTCTGAGAAAAGAAACCCAACAAGCTAGGCTTGAAGCCTCAAGAAGTGTTTATAGGTTCTCAGCATGTAGACATCATTTCCAACATCAGTCTTCACATGTATTGTGTTCACTCTCCTTCTGAACCAATTCACAGCATTTGCCGTCATAATGTGTACTGGTAACCAACTCTTCCAGTTTATTGTGCAATGGATTAAAAGAAAGAAAATAGCATTATTTTTTGTTATTTTGCGGTTGCAGTGGGTTACCATGGTGGCATATTATCAAAAGTGGGAAAACTATTATTGATTACTATCAGCAGTTCAGGTAAATGGTTCACAACAATGAAAAATAGCTATTGCATTTGAGCACGTCGCTGACTTTTGTGTGTGAAGAGAGTGCGTGTAGAACTGCAGAACTGTTCTGTTTTCCTTCTGGCTTTAATTAGAATGCTAAGCCTTTAAATTTCTGTCCTTTCATACAAAGCACACAAAATAGAATTACTGTTGTTACTGTTATTTAATATTGTTCATATGAATGAGATTATATTAGGTTGCACTGATTACATTGTATTATTGAACACTTACAGCTTTATAGTATATGGTATGTGACTTTTATCATGTCTCATTGTATACAGTTTTCTTATGCATGTGTTGCAAATTTTGTTAATTAGAAATGTTGCCAGTGAGAGAACTTACAGGATAACAGCAATAAACCACTGCTTCACAATTAGAAGCAGCATAGTCAGCCTGCTATGCAAGTTCCTTCACATGGCCCTTGGGCTGCCTTTCTGATAGGCCAAATAGGTAGCCTAAGGGCCAGCTGAAGGAGCACACATAACAGGCTGACATTTCTGCTGCTAATTGCGAGGATGTGGTTTAGCGTTGTTAGGCAGCAACAGGAAGTGCTGCTACTGGCAGGCTCTTCAAATAAATTGTTTAAGAGATTTACAAAAATAAGTTTTTGGAGGAAAACTGTATACAGCAACTCATACTAAACAATGAATTTTCGATTTACATACTCTTTAATACAGTAGTACAAAGTGGAACACCTATATGCAAAGTGCAGTAGTCCATAGCAGCCAAAGTTTCATTTATTGTAAGGAAGCTGATTGAATTTGGTTGGCTGCAACAGCTTATTGCCCTTTGCACTAGATCATTGCACTACTTTAATTCTTTTGACTGTTTATCCACAGTTTGATCAGACAACAGTGTGCAAAGCATAATATCCCACAGCAGCCAATCAGCCACCATCTTAGGGCTTGTTTACACTTTCGGTGCTTTCTGAAGGGCTACATGTATCTTGCCAGCTTATTTGTGTGTTGGGCAACAGGTAAATACAACTGCAATGGCTCCTGATTGGTAGCCTGCACACTGGCACCCTTTGTTGTTTACATTTTAACAGTGCCAGTGTTGAGATGTGGCCGGTACAGTTAAACTGGTTGTAAACCCTCCCATAAAACCAGTGAAATGACTGGCCTCAGGTGATACACAGAGATTAAACAACCCCTCCTACATAAGTTTTGAATGCTGATTTAATGCTGGTTTTCCAGCATGAACATTCCACAGAAGCTGTTCATTAGACCGACTTCTGTTGAACAGAGAGGAGTACACATGGACTCAAAGTCAGCCGATTCCTGCTGAACTGGCCGATTTTGGACTTCTGTGTAAAAAGTGTTTTATCACAAGTTAATACAACATAAGCTTTTCAAAAAATAAGCTATTGTGTGACCCTCTGGACATGTCGGGGGGTGAGTCCCCTTTTATTTAGAAAGTTTGACCATCACTGCTCTAGTTGATAATTTAACCAGTTGCCGACCGCCGCACGCCGATGTACGTCGGTAGAATGGCACGGGCAGGCATAAGGACATACATGTACGTCCCTTGCCTCCCGCGGGTCGGGGGCCCGATCGCAGTGCAAATCACATCCGATCTCTGTGCGATTCGAGTTCAGCCATTCGCCGCACCCGCCGCACCCGCCGCACCCGCCGCAAATTCGCACGGGACCCTTTTTTTGGCCCGCAGCAGAATCGGATCGCATGGGTGTTCACACCATGCGATCCGAGTTTGCAGATCGCACTGCGATATGCGAACTGATCTGGGGGTGTCAGTAACATTTCACTGACACTCCCAGCAGTTCGCATAGGGCAGTGTGAACTGCCGCCGGGAGGCATGCGATGCGGGAACCCGCCGCGGATTCGCGGCGTTTCCGCATCGCTCCAGTGTGAACCCAGCCTAATAAGCGATCATTTTTCTGATCGCCGTATTAGTGTCACAGGTGACGCTAGTTAGGCAGGTAGGTATTTAGGTTCGCCGCAGCTTTTTATAGCGCCAGGGACCCCCATATACTACCGCATAAAGCCCCCTGATTGCCCCCTAGTTAACCCTTTCACCAGTGATCACCATATAACTGTTACAGGTGACGCTGGTTGGTTAGTTATTTTTTTATAGTTTCAGGGCACCCGCCATTTATTACCTAATAAAGGTTTAACCCCCTGATCACCCGGCGGGTGTCATTTGTGACTAATAACTGTTAGGGCAGTTAGGGTTAGCCCCCTTTAGTTCTAAGGTACCCCCCTAACCCCCCCAATAAAGGTTTAACCCCGTGATCACCCCCCGTCGCCAGTGTCACTAAGGCTGGGTTCACATTGCAGCGGTTTATGAGAACGGATGTGATTCGCACCGCACTGCAGTGCAAATCACATCCGATCTCTGTGCGATTCGAGTTCAGCCATTCGCCGCACCCGCCACACCCGCCGCAAATTCGCACGGGACCCTTTTTTTGGCCCGCAGCAGAATCGGATCGCATGGGTGTTCACACCATGCGATCCGAGTTTGCAGATCGCACTGCGATATGCGAACTGATCTGGAGGTGTCAGTAACATTTCACTGACACTCCCAGCAGTTCGCATAGGGCAGTGTCAACTGCCGCCGGGAGGCATGCGATGCGGGAACCCGCCGCGCATTCGTGGCGTTCCCGCATCGCTCCAGTGTGAACCCAGCCTAATAAGCGATCGTTTTTCTGATCGCTGTATTAGTGTCACAGGTGACGCTAGTTAGGCAGGTAGGTATTTAGGTTCGCTGCAGCTTTTTATAGCGCCAGGGACCCCCATATACTACCGCATAAAGCCCCCTAATTGCCCCCTAGTTAACCCTTTCACCAGTGATCACCATATAACTGTTACAGGTGACGCTGGTTGGTTAGTTATTTTTTTATAGTTTCAGGGCACCCGCCATTTATTACCTAGTCTCACTAGTGTACCCCTAAATTTAGGGGTGTCTACTTTCCAAAATGGGGTCATTTGGGGGGGGTTTGTGCCATCTTGGCATTTTATGGCCTTCAAAACTGTAACGCCCTTAGAAAGCCTGAAGGCGGTGCTTGGTTTTCGGGGCCCCGTACGCGGCTAGGCTCCCAAAAAGTCCCACATATGTGGTATCCCCGTACTCAGGAGAAGCAGCAGAATTTATTTTGGGGTGTCATTTCACATATGCCCATGGCATGCGTGAGCAATATATCATTTAGTGACAACTTTGTGAAAAAAAAAAAAAAAAGTTTGTCATTTTCCCGCAACTTGTGGCAAAATATAAAATATTCCATGGACTCAACATGCCTCTCAGCAAATAGCTTGGGGTGTCTACTTTCTAAAATGGGGTCATTTGTGGGGGTTTTGTGCCATCTTGGCATTTTATGGCCTTCAAAACTGTAATAGGTAGTGAGAAGTGAACTCAAAAATTTACGCCCTTAGAAAGCCTGAAGGCGGTGCTTGGTTTTCGGGGCCCCGTACGCGGCTAGGCTCCCAAAAAGTCCCACATATGTGGTATCCCCGTACTCAGGAGAAGCAGCAGAATTTATTTTGGGGTGTCATTTCACATATGCCCATGGCATGCATGAGCAATATATCATTTAGTGACAACTTTGTTAAAAAAAAAAAAAAAAAAAAAAAGTTTGTAATTTTCCCGCAACTTGTGGCAAAATATAAAATATTCCATGAACTCAACATGCCTCTCAGCAAATAGCTTGGGGTGTCTACTTTCTAAAATGGGGTCATTTGTGGGGGTTTTGTGCCATCTTGGCATTTTATGGCCTTCAAAACTGTAATAGGTAGTGAGAAGTGAACTCAAAAATTTACGCCCTTAGAAAGCCTGAAGGCGGTGCTTGGTTTTCGGGGCCCCGTACGCGGCTAGGCTCCCAAAAAGTCCCACATATGTGGTATCCCCGTACTCAGGAGAAGCAGCAGAATTTATTTTGGGGTGTCATTTCACATACGCCCATAGCATGTGTGAGCAATATATCATTTAGTGACAACTTTGTGTAAAAAAAAAAAAAATATTTTTTTTTTTGTCATTATTCAATCGCTTGAGGCAAAAAAATAAAATATTCAATGGGCTCAAC
The DNA here is from genome assembly GCF_037356315.1 of Lithobates pipiens. Taxonomy (NCBI): domain Eukaryota; kingdom Metazoa; phylum Chordata; class Amphibia; order Anura; family Ranidae; genus Lithobates; species Lithobates pipiens. The sequence continues at coordinate 25,031,942 of NW_027507718.1, read as the reverse complement.
ATGCCTCTTATCAGTTTCCTTAGGGGGTCTACTTTCCAAAATGGGGTCATTTGGGGGGGTTTTGTACTGCCCTGCCATTTTAGCACCTCAAGAAATGAGATAGGCAGTCGTAAACTAAAAGCTGCGTAAATTCCAGAAAACGTACCTTAGTTTGTAGATGTGACAACTTTTGCGCAAACCAATAAATATACAATTATTGACTTTTTTTTTACCAAAGACATGTGGCTGAATACATTTTGGCCTAAATGTATGACTAAAATTGAGTTTATTGGATTTTTCTAATAACAAAAAGTAGAAAATATCATTTTTTTTCAAAATTTGCGGTCTTTTTACGTTTATATCGCAAAAAATAAAAATCACAGAGGCAATCAAATACCATCAAAAGAAAGCTCTATTTGTGGGAAGAAAAGGACGCAAATTTTGTTTGGGTACAACATTGCATGACCGCGCAATTACCAGTTAAAGCAGCGCAGTGCCAAAGTGTAAAAAGACCTCTGGTCATTGACCAGCAAAATGGTCCGGTCTGAAAGTGGTTAAACGACCAGCAGCAGAAGCCTAATATTGCATGTGTCAGTCATGATAGGAATGTTTTCAGTATGATCGAAATGTCTTCCGATTTCAGACATTTGATGTGTATACATTATGCTCTGTAGACAGAAAATAAAAAATGTTCTGTTATTATGGGCTGCAGCTTTTATCGTTACAACAAATTAGGAATAGGGTGTCTCTCATTTCTTTCTGTTGTATCTGTCAGATGTAAGGTACAGAATGGTTTTGATTGGTGAAACCATTGTTAGGAGCTGTAGAAAAGATAAGCCCTTTCTTGTTGACATCCAGCACACATAGAAATGAAAGGTTATCTGTTACCTAGCACATAGGTGGTATTGTGTTATCTACTGTGCTGGCTGAGAGCTCTGCATGTTTCATTTATATTTGTTTGTGAAAAAGAAAATGTATAATATACCCTGCTAGACTATTCATTTCTATTGACGTAACTCATGGAGAATGGAGTAAAGGCTAACTAATAGGGCCTAACACATTTGGAAAAGCATACACTGGAGATGCAGGGAAATATAGGAAGGAATATATATGCTGAATGAGTACTGGAAGTTTAGTCTATAAATGTTGTACAGTATTCATACTACTATTTCAAGACATATATTTCACTGGCAATATAGATCACTATATAAGAGTGATCTGTCTGCTTATACAAGCTGACAAATCACCACTTCTTTGTATAGATCAGCAGGATCTGTAGCTATTCAGTCATACATAAATTGTGGCATCTCATCACTAAAGTGTCACATGCCCTTGTCATAAAGAACTGCAAGACATGTCGTTGACAAAAAGTTTTTGCTTTAAAGATGGAAAAAAAAAAAAAAAGATTGGTGCTTTATTCTTTTAGCATTTTGGGGAACTGCTTTAACAATGAATCTAATTAGTTGCATACTTATACCAGTATTGTATTATCTGTCATTATAGAGCCTGTATATCAGTGGCTGTCAGCTTACAAGGTATAGGGGGCCCCTGACACCATCAAAGGGCTGCACATAATATTCAGTCTATATAGTGCTATAGAGGACTGTCAGAGACTGCGGACATACTAAGCCAAAAGATTGTCACTAAGGGGTTTATTTACTAAAACTGGAGAGTGCAAAATCAGTCTAACTTCTGCATAGAAACCAATCAGCTTCCAAGTATTATTAAAAACAAAACAAAAAATGTCTCTGCGTCGCGGTGAGATGGCAGCTGTCACAAACCAGCAGTATACCCAACAGTATAAGTGATATAAAAAAAATATGTGTAGCGCCAAACGGGGGGCGGAGATACTAGTGGTGACGTCATACCACTGCCTGGCAGCGGCATCATATGCAAGGGTTTTATGCTACTTTTATTGTGTACATGCATCCAGAATAAAATGACTATACTATGAGGATTACTTCTGGCTCCTGGTGAGCTTTACATAACCCTGATGAGAAGTGTCGCTGGAGGGGCTTACTGGGTATATCCCCCACTGGATATCAGACACACCTTAATGGCAGCCCTCATTTCTGGTGAGTGTTCTCTTCCCTGGGATGCGGTGGCTGCCCTCTGAACACTGGGTTTGAAACTACATGTTCACTTCAGGAGGTGTTGGAGTTTGTTTCACTTCATTGTTGCACTGGACTTTCTAATTAAGTTTTTCTGTTCTTATCATGGAGGACTACATTTATTAATCATATTAAGGGCATTTGTTCACTTTACGTTTGGCGCTACACATATTTTTTATTCCAGGTTTTATTGCCAATGCTTTGAAGAAGCTGAGGTTAGAAGCTGATTGGTTTCTCTGCAGAAGTGAGACTGAATCTGCACTCTCCAGCTTTAGTAAATAAACCTCAAAGTGTGGAGATACTACAGATGTGATTGACGACTGAAGAAATGTTACATAAGACATTGAGAGATTGGGTCATATAAAATGAGGCTAGTGGAGATTAATGTTGTTACCCCATTACAAATGATTGCTTCCACTTCTGATAGAGACTGCTGGTGTCTAAGGGCAGCACTACCATTACAAAAGAGTTTGAGCACCAAAATTGTATAGAATCTCTTGTTTAAGTAGTTGAAAGGTGCTTTATGTAAAAAGGTCAATTACAGCACTACACAATTTGCAATTCAATAAGCTGAACTAAATTGCAAGGAAAGAACAGTCAATGCTTAAAGTTTTTGCCTTTTGGAAAACCCTGCAATCTCCTCAAACTAACTGCAGTTCTCAATTTCCATCAACTGAATATGTCTGCTCACTACAGTGGAAGCTGTGAGTAATGCATATGCTTATTCTGGGGGCCACCATGGCTGTAAATTTCAAGAACAAATGCCTGGTGATCCTGGCAGTTCTCCGCTTTCCTATTTCAAAATGACCATGCTAGACTTGAGAGCATATCCTTCAAAGCGTGGTCAGTTTCTGGCAGTCTACCTATCATTCAATGATCAGGCTTGTGCTGACACATCCTCCTGCACAGCCATTCAATGGGAGAATCAGTGTTCTGCCATTTCTCTACCCCTAGATCTCCATATGATCATGTATAATAAAAGAAAAAAGGTATGTAGAGTATTAAAATATATATATATATATATTCACAAAAGTTTTGCCTTTCATTTATATTTTAAACTGAATGGGTTATTTTAAAGGTAAGGGTTCACATATACTTTCTTTAAAGCTAAAAATTTTTGCTTTCACTGTTTTATTAAGGCATTGGGTGCTCTAACTCTAATGCCAGGTACACTCAGGGAGTTGTTTTCATTCAACCCAGTGGATTGCAAAATTGACAACACAATGTTAGTTAGATGCTAGTACAGTGGTCTCCCCCGCTGAGCTATCATGTTCTGAGAGGGGGTGGCCCACCCCCTGAACACAGTGATCAGTGCATGCAGCCATTGGCTGATTGGATACTGCATTCCAGAATGCCCATTCAATAAAAGCTGGCTGTTAGACTGGCTTCTGCTGGACAGGCTGTTCTCCACAAGGGCCAAATGTTGGCCATTTTCTGTTGAACTGGCTGATTCAGGTCAATATTCAGCCCGTGTGCCAGCCTTAAGGGAGAAAGTCGCTTTCTGACCAGAAGGAAAATATCTCTGTTTTGTCCTCTTATGTCAAACTGGTGTCATTAATAAAAAAAAATCACTTGTTTAACCGTTTGCCGACCACCCACCATCATTATACTGTGGCAGGTTGGCCCGTTCCCGTGAACCATCGCATCTACACGTTAAGTGAGGATAGCAGACGTGCGCACGCTCGCTGCACTGCAGGGTCCTGATACGTGTGGCACACACACATCCCTGTGGAGAGGAGAGACAGATCGTTTGTTCCTACTAACTAGGAACAACGATCTGTCATCTCTTGCAGTTAGTCCCATCCCCATACAGTTAGAACACACATGAGAGAACACAGTTAACTCCTTGATCTCCCCCTAGTGTTAACCCCTTCCCTGCCAGTGATATTTACACAGTAATCAGCACATTTTTATAGCACTGATCGCTGTATAATTGTCATTGGTCCCAAAAATGTGTCAAAAGTATACAATCTGTCTGCCATAATGTCGCAGTCCCGATAACAATCACAGAACGCCACCATTACTAGTAAAAAAAATAATAATAATAAAAACGCCATCAATCTTTCCCCTATTGTGTAGACGCTATAACTTTTGTAAGCTGACAGCCACTGATATACAGGCTCAAACCAATTAATATACACTTATTATGATTTTTATTACCAAAAATATGTAGAGGAATACATATCGGCCTAAACTGAGGAAAAAATTTGCTGTTTTAAAAAAAAAAAAAAACGGGGATATTTGTTATAGCTAAAAGTGCAAAATATTGTTTTTTTTTTAAAATCTTCGCTCTATTTTATTTCTATTGCAAATAATAAAAGCCACAGAGATGATCAAAAGCTCTATTTGTGGGAAAAAAATGATGTCAATTTTGTTTGGGTACAGCGTCACACGACCGCGCAATTGTCAGTTAAAGCAACGCAGTGCAGTATCACAAAAAATGGCCTGGTCATTGAGCAGCCAAATCTTCCGGGGCTGAAGTGGTTAAAAGACAGATTTAATTATTGTATATATATCTAAGGAATTTTAAAACATAGGCTCAGGGGATTCTGTGGAGGTGATATAGAAAATCAGAGTCTGGAGATATGCTATAAGAAAATAAAGAGTTAGCTGTGGAAGGTTGCTGTATTTTTGCTTATTGTAGGAACTATACCACTATGTATAGCTCATAAATTGTATATAGTGTAAGGAAGATTGCTGTACCTAGCACAGCATATAGACAAGCAGATCTAGTGAGAGAAGTAGGCAGTGACACATCCACCTGTCCCTTACTGTAACAAGGAAATTGTCACTGATCATTCACAGAGATTTTCCACCCTCTTACATGATGTAAACAGCAATAATTATCAAGATGGGCTTACAGTATTTTGGCAAATTAAAAACACAGCACTTAATCAATCTCAGTATAAGCGATGTAGGATTTTTTTTTATTACTGCTTGTGATTTATTCAAACACTTACAGGCAATGCCCTGAGCAAACTCTCAGTAAGACACACATAATTACAGATTTTTCTTTCTATGTAACATTGCAGAGCACTGTAGTTTAGGATTAAGTGGCAGCAAAGCTTTCTGTGTACAGGATAAATGAACAGTCCAAGAAAGAAAGGAATCAGCAGCAGCTATATGAGCAGTGGAGCTTGTAATGTTATCATTTGTTGTAGTGAACATATATAAATTATTTTATGCCAAATGCTGTTCTGTGATTTCATAATGAGGGGAAAGTCCTTACAGTTGTAACAGCTCTTCAGACATCCTTCATTTATATAGTGTGGTTTTGAACCTTAGTAACAAATAGGGCTTTGAAGAATCTCCTTGAACAGATTAATTATATGGTAAATACTTTCCTTTGGGTAATGCAAAATATATGCACAGGAGGAAAGAAGGTGGAACCTTTAAAATCCTCTTTCGACCTGTTGTAAATCCACATTCCATAATCCACCCTTTGATAAGTTTTACTATGATATTAGCATCTTATTGGTATTCTACATTGTAGTTTGATATTGATGGGTGTTGACCTATCAACAGGAAAGGAGTACTGGAAACACTGGAACATCATTAAACAATATCGTTAAAATGATGATTGTTTGATTAGAATTATCTCAACAATAAAAGACAGAATGCACAATATCCAGATTGATTCTACATGATATCGACCAAACTGCAGAAACCTGTGTATTTGACAAAGAGGTGTAAAATATACAAATGTGTAAATAAAAAAAATGCTTTATTTGCTTTAGAGACAGGATGTTTTGCTGTGAGAGCTTTTAATTTTTACTGACAAATGTTTTACTCTGTGGGATACACATTTGAATTTGACATTTTTGTGTGTGACAAAGACGGCTTTGCATTACTGCTAAAAATAATAAAAATACCCACACCCATTCACTTTCACGTGGTCTTGCAGGAGAAAGTATGCAAAATGTTGAATAAGCAATATTTTATAAGTTATAGCTACAATAAATGATCAAAAATTAATCTTTTGTAAAATTCTCTAATTTTGTTTAATACACAGCACTGCATTCGATTTAAGTATTTTGAATTCACACATTTCTTGTTAGGGGAAATGATTTTATGTAGCAGCAGTATGTCACTGGTTTTTGATTTTTCACTTTAAGATATTGGAAGTTTTTACACTATTTGGGAATACATTTTAGTGCAGAGGAGGGGTTAGAAATTTCTGTCATTATTACAATAAATGATTATTTCACCTAAAAGGGACATTTTAGTGGTTGTAGGTTGTTCCAACATAAAATCTCCCCTCCATAATCTCTCATCATGCGCCTGTCCACCATTGAGCTTTATGTTTATTGTTCACCCATTAACTCATTAAAGTGTGTGTGTATGTTTTTTTTTTTGCTAGCTAGGATACATACAATAATACATGGGGTTATAGACACTCACACACACAAATCTCGTTAACATTTGTTAAAAATAACACTGTTTTTTGTGGGCTTGGCACAATAAAAAATGTAATTGCCTTTCTCTCCATTTACTCATAAGCAGTCGTATTATGGAGACTGATAGTTTCCAAACCTCTGGTGATTTTATATTTTTGACAACCCTCTGTTTAAACTCTTATAGCAACAATTTCATGGTTCAGATGGTAGATTTACCAACTAGAAATAAAGCGTTACTGGATCTACTGATTACCAACAATACAGACTTGATCACGGATGTTGAAATACGGGGCAATTTAGGAAACAGCAATCACAGGTCAATTGGCCTTAGTATAAATCACAAAAATAGGAAAAATAAGGGGAATACAAATCTTAGGAACATAGAGGAGAGATTGGTTTTCTTTAAGAGCATATTAAATAAGGGCATTAGTCAATGCATCTCATTGGGTGATACATTTAAAAGAACGAACAAAAGTCCTGGGTGGCTTAACTCCAATGTAAAAAATGCATATAAAAGCAGATGAGAAAGCCTTCAAAAAATACAAGGTTGAAGGATCATCAGCATTCAGACTTTATAAAGAATGCAACAAGAAATGTAAGGGTGCAATTAGGGCGACTAAGACAGAACACGAGAGACACATAGAGGAGGAGAGCAAAAAAAAAATCTCAAGAAATTCTTTAAGTATGTAAACAGTAAAAAAGAGAGGACAGACCATATTGGCCCCATAAAGAATGAGGAACGACATCTGGTTACAAAGGATGGGGAGATGGCAAAGGTATTGAATTTATTCTTCTCCTCAGTCTTCACGTGGGAATTGGGGGGCTTCAGTAACCAAAACTGCAGTGTTTATCCTCAAGACACATCACAGGAAGCACCTCCATGGTTAACAGAGGACAGAATTAAAATTAGACTTGGGAAACTTAACATTAATAAATCACCGGGACCAGATGGCTTGCATCCGAATTGCCAGACCATTGTTCCTAATTTTTACTGACAGTTTACTGACTGGATGGTACCAGGTGATTGGAGAAAAGACAATATAGCAACAATATTTAAAAAGGGCCCAAAATACATCCCTGTGAATTACAGACCAGTTAGCCTAACATCAATAGTATGCAAGCTCTTGGAGGGGATGATAAGGGACTATATACAAGATGTTAGTAATGAGAATGGTATCATTAGCAGTAATCAGCATGGATTCATGAAGAATCATTCTTGCCAAACAAATCTATTAACCTTCTATGAGGAGGTGAGTTGCCATCTAGATAAAAGAAGGCCCATAGATGTGGTGTATCTGGATTTTGCAAAAGCATTTGACACAGTTCCACATAAATGTTTACTGTACAAAATAAGGTCTGTTGGCATGGGTGAGTATATGGATTGAACACTGGCTACAAGGGCAAGTTCAGAGGGTGATAAATGGGGAGTACTCAGAATGGTCAGAGGTGGGTAGTGGGGTCCCCCAGGGTTCTGTGCTGGGACCAATCCTATTTATTTTGTTCATAAACGACCTGGAGAATGGGGTAAACCGTTCAATCTCTGTATTTGCAGACAATACTAAGCTAAGTAGGGCGATAACTTATCCGCAGGATGTGAAAACCTTGCAAAAAGATCTGAACAAATGAATGGGGTGGACAACTACATGGCAAATGAGGTTTAATGTAGAAAAATGTAAAATGACGCATTTGGGTGGCAAAAATATGAATGCAATCTATACACTGGGGGGAATCTAGGATGGAAAAGGGACCTGGGGGTCCTAGTAGATGATAGGCTCAGCAATGACATGAAATGCCAAGCTGCTGCTAACAAAGTAAACAGAATATTGGCATGCATTAATAAAGGGGATCAACTCCAGAGAGAAAACGATAATTCTCCCGCTCTACAAGACTCTGGTCCGCCTCCCCTAGAGTATGCTGTCCAGTTCTAAGCACCAGTCCTCAGGAAGGATGTACTGGAAATGGAGCGAGTAAAAAGAAGGGCAACTAAGCTAATAAAGGTTCTGGAGTATATTAGTTATGAGGAAAGGTTGCGAGCACTGAACTTATTCTCTCTGGAGAAGAGACGGTTGAGAGGGGATATGATTTCAATTTATAAATACCGTACTTGTGACCCCACAATAGGGAGAAAACTTTTTCGCAGAAGGGAGTTTAACAAGACACGTGGCCATTCATTAAAATGATAAGAAAAGAGGTTTAGCCTTAAACTACATAGAGGGTTCTTTACTGTAAGAGTGCCAAGGATTCGGAATTCCCTTCCACAGTCAGTGGTCTCAGCGGGGAGAATCGCTAGTTTCAAAAAACTATTAGATAAGCACCTGAACGACCGCAACATACAGAGATATACAATGTAATACTGATATATAATCACACAAATAGGTTGGACTTGATGGACGTGTGTCTTTTTTCAGCCTCACTTACTACGTAACTATGTAACTAATTGAAAAAAGCAACATTGAAAATAGAAGAGGAAGAGGCTGGACCTTTCCTGCCCCAGGGGGGAATTGGAAAATTCAGACTTTGCTATAACAAGTTTATTCAGATTGTCTCTCTCACACTTTCTCTTTTCCTTCTGTTTTCTATTTCCTACTTTCTCTATCTGCCTGTCTGTTCCTGTAGGAGACCTGGATGATCACATGTCGCTAACTCCCCAGCCCGAACAGCAGCACCCATCGCATGCACGCAAGGCTACCAAATGATCCATCTAAGTGGAGATAAGGCACTGTATGATCCTGAGATGCACCACACTCTGATCCATGTCTAGCATGACCCCTGCCACCTCGACCTTACGCATAATCTCACATAATACACAAGGACTGAACTCCCCGGTCAAAAGGCGGAAACTACTCCAACTACTCTTACAAGAAACCTACTTCCCCATCTCCTACCAGCCCACCTTTCTACTCCAACGGTACCCCAATTCTTTCTCACCAATGCGGAAAACAAAACGAAAGGGGTAGCAAAACATCTACATTTCTCACCAACCAAGGTTCTTAAAGACCCAGCAGGGCTAGTGACAGGCACCATTGATGGAGAGACCTACAATTTTGTCCCCTGCTATACACCTAACAAAGGGCAGGCAAACTCCCTAACACATACAATATGGAAACACTGTCAGGGCACAGTTTCCGTGGGATAAGATTTGAATTTAGCATTTGACCTCTCCCTAGACAAAAAGGTGACCAGGAATCCTAGACCCAAGAGCCCATCCAGACAAAGTTTAAAAATCGCCCAGCTACTATATTCTGCAGATTTGGTGGATAACTGGAGGGAACTCAACCCCCATATAAAAGACCATACACAGGATTGACCACATCTTTATGCAATAGCACTCAATCCCATTAGCCCTGTTTGCCAAAATGTGTGACACCTCCCTCTCAGACCACTTTATTGTGGTACTTGAAAACTTGGAACCCAGCACCCTTTAGGGACATCCACTCCTTTTAAACAGTGACTTAACCACTTCCCGACCAGCGCACGACGATGTACGTCGACAGAATGGCACGGGCAGGCATATTGGCGTACATGTACGTCCAATATTCGTTGCCGCCGTGCCATCGGGAGCGCGCCGCCGGCGGCGCGCTCCCGCGCTGGTCGGGACCCCCGTGAGTCCGGTCGCGGGACCCGCGGACTCGATCGCCGCGGGCATCCCCGCGATCGTCTCACGGAGCGGCCGAATGGAGGAAATGCTGTATAAACAACATTTTCCCATTCTGCCTAGCAACTAGTGACGCTGATCTCTGCTCCATGTGATTGGAGCAGAGATCAGTGTACACTAAATGAAAGCCCAACCCCCCCACAGTTAGTAACACACCCCTAGGAACACTTAACCCCTACACTGCCACCCACTGGTTAACCCTTTCACTGCCAGTGTCATTTACACAGGAATCACTGCATTTATATAGCAGTGATTACTGTATAAATGACAATGGTCCCAAAAATGTGTCAAAAATGTCCGATGGGTCCCCGACAATGTCGCAGTCACAATAAAAATCGCAGATCGCCGCCATTACTAGTAAAAAAAAAATAATAAAAAATTATTAATAAAAATGCTATAAAACTATCCCTATTTTGTAAACGCTATAACTTTTGCGCAAACCAATCAATAATCGCTTATTGCGATTTTTTTTACCAAAAATATGTAGAAGAATACGTATCGGCCTAAATTGAGGGAAAAAAATGTTTTTTTATATATTTTTGGGGGATATTTATTATAACAAAAAGTAAAAAATAATGCGTTTTTTTCAAAATTGTCGCTTTATTTTTGTTTATAGCGCAAAAAATAAAAACCGCAGGGGTGATCAAATACCACCAAAAGAAAGCTCTATTTGTGGGAAAAAAAGGACGTCAATTTTGTTTGGGAGCCACGTCGCACGACCGCGCAATTGTCAGTTAAAGCGACGCAGTGCCGAATCGCAAAAAGTGGTCTGGTCTTTGACCAGCAAATTGGTCCGGTCTGAAAGTGGTTAATGAAGCCTTACTGAGTGATCCGATACAGTGCAGGATACTGGAAAAGACGTTGAAAGACTATTTCAGTGAGAATGATGATAACACAGCTAAACCCAAAACCCTATAGGCATCTCACAAATCTGTGATTAGAGGAAACTCATACAGATAGCATCCAAACTGAAATGCGAACATAGAGCAGATATCCAAAAATGCACAGTGGACTTCATGTCACTGAACAAAACCCACAAATGAAACCCCACGCATGACACCCTGTCCCGCTTGCACACAGCCTGAACTAATCTTACTCTAGCTTTAACAACTAAAGATGAGAAACATCTGCGATGGACGGGAGGGAAATTTGACTTTCAAAAAAGATAAACCTGGCTCCAAATTAGCAGCCAAGCTTACCCCCAAACCTTAGCCTTCCCTAAAATTTGCACCCCATCAGGCAATCTGACCCATAACCCGATTCGGATTATGGAATTGTTTCACCGGTTTTACTCACGACTATAAAGTGGACCCTCCCCTTCCATCTGTGGCGATTGACTCTTTCCTGAAATATCTCCCTATCTCCGTAAAATCGAAGAGCCGCAGTGACCTGCTAGACAACCCCATATCCACTACAGAGGTTCTAGAGGCAATCAAATCCCTCAAAATTGGCACCTCCCCAGCCCCACACAGATTTTGGGTCTTCTACTATAAAAAATGTAGCCCCTCTTTAGCCCCCTATATGGCACAGTTTTTTTTAACTCACTAAGGAATGGAACCCCAATAGATAAGGACCTAAACACTGCATACATTTTGGCAATACCCAAACCAGGGAAATGCACGACTGAAGTTAGCAACTACCGTCTCATATCCCTTATTAACCCTTTCATGACTAAGCCTATTTTTGGAATTTGGTGTTTATAAGTTAAAATCCATATTTTCTACTAGAAAATTACTTGGAACCCCCAAACATTATATATATTTTTTTAACAGAGACTCTAGAGAATAAAACGGCGATTGTTGCAATATTTTATGTCACACGGTATTTGCGCAGCGGTGTTTTAAATGCAACTTTTTGGGAAAAGGTACACTTTCATGAATTTAAAAAAAAAAAACAGTAAAATGATCCCATTTTTTTTGCATAATGTGAAAGATAATGTTACGCCGAGTAAATAGATACCAAACATGTCACACTTTATAATTGCGCGCACTTGTGGATTGACGACAAAGTACGGTACCTAAAAATCTCAATAGGCGACGCTTTAAACATTTTTTACGGTTACCAGGTTAGCGTTACAGAGGAGGTCTAGTGCTAGAATTATTGCTCTCGCTCTGACGATCGCGGCGATACCTCACATGTGTGATTTGAACACCGTTTACATACGCGGGCGCGACTTCCGTATGCGTTTTCTTTGCTTTGCGAGCTCGCGGGGACGGCGGGCGCTTTAAAAAAAATTTTTTATTTTTTTATTTATTTTATTTATTTTAAAATTACTAAATTGTTTAAAATAAAAAAAAAAAATTTGATCACTTTTATTGCTGTCACAAGGAATGTAAACATCCCTTGTGACAGTAATAGGTGGTGACAGGTACTCTTTATGGAGGGATCGGGGGTCTAAAAGACCCCCCACCCCTCCTTTACACTTCAGTGTATTCAGATCGCCGAAAACGGCGATTCTGAATACCGGATATTTTTTTAAAACCGGCGCCATTGGCAGCCGAGTAAACGGGAAGTGACGTCATGACGTCGCTTCCGTGTTTACTATGAGGAGACTGGAACGAAGCCGATTACGGCTTCGTTCCAGTTCCTCCCCAGCGGCCGGAGGCATCGCAGCAAGAATCGGTGCTCCCGATCGAGCGGGAGCACCGGTAACAGCGGCGGGAGGGGGGGACGTCCCCTCCCGCTCCTCCGGCATAACAGCCGAGCGGCTTTTAGCCGCATCGGTTGTTATGGCTGGAAAGCCAATCGCCCGCTGAACAAAACGGTACCGGGATGATGCCTGGAGGTGCGGGCATCATCCCGGTATACCCCCCGGAAGCCGAGTACGCAGATCTGCGTACGCTCGGCGGGAAGGGGTTAATAACAACCTCAAAATCATGACCAAAATCCTGGCCTCCAGGATGGCTAGCTTTATCCCAAGTTACATCCATAAGGACCAGGTAGGCTTCATCCCTGGAAAACAGGGCCCGGACCAAATAAGGAGAGCCATAGACATAATCTCCATACTTCGCTCCCCACAAAAGGGATTCCTGCTCTCTATAAACCTGCATAAGGCTTTTGATTCGGTATCGTGGCCTTACCTTTTCGATATCCTGGAAAGATGGGGATTCGGCCCCAACTTCAAAGGTATAGTTACCTCCTTATTTTCAACTCCCAGAGAGCAGGTTCGCTTGATGGGCAAATACTCAGATTCAAAGGGGTCCTCTGTGGCGCCCAGGAACACAAATGTGCCTTGTTCACAGAGGATTTGCTTCTATTCCTCACATCCCCATTAACAACTACACCAAACGTTTACAAGCTGCTCGAGAATTCTACATTTCAGGCCTTAAAGTCAATGTTGCAAAATCTTTTTCTCTAAATGTGTTTGTCCTACCCCTAGTGGTAGAACAATTGATACAGCATTTCCCATTCACCTGGGCATCTGACTCCTTACCGTATCTGGGGATTAGGCTAACACAGAATATAAGCAAGCTTTACGGGGCAAATTACTCTCCTATATTCCGGAAATGTGGGGAAGACCTGAAGGCTTGGTCAAAGATGGGCATATCCTGGCTGGGCATAATAACTGCAGTCAAAATGACATTATTGCCACGTTTACTCTACCTATTTAGTTCACTCCCAATATCCATCAACAAAGAAGCCCTGCTTGAAGTCCAATCTCGAGTCATGTTTTATATGAGGTAAAAAAGGTTACAGATTCCCCTAAGACACACCTTTTCCGATCAAAAATGCAAGGGGGTCTCGGTCTCCCTAATAGGCAGGCAGCACAGTTGACACGAATATCAACGGTATACTCCAGAGGAACCAAACCTGACAGGGTAGCTATAGAAAGGGTAACAGTCACCCAACACACAATCGACTATCTGCTATGGTGTAACCCGAAAGCACGTCCCCACCCTTTCTCACTCAATAGCCCTATGTGACTCCATACACAAACATCACATGGTGACCTCTACTATTCAATAACCCTCCCCCCCACCCCGGCTTGAACATACAGGCCTTTTGTTGGTGGCTGAACAAAGGCTTATTCTGCATAGGATACTTTCTCAATTCTACAGGCCTACTCTCCCTGTGCTACTGCACGAGCCAACTGAAGATGCCTGCTTCAGAGAGGTTCAGGCTCATCCAAATCAGGTACTTCCTAACCTCGATCTGGCCAGATGGCCAGATAAAACAGAAGCCCCCAAGTCTACTCTCTATAAACAATGGTGTGCTAGCCTTATGGATATATACACCTTGCTGGCATACAGGGATGACAAGCCTTCATATAACCGGGCGTGGGAGCACGACATGGAGATCTCTTGGGACAGCAATGTCTGGTTTCTGGCTCGTGCTCATGACAACGTGCTTACAAAGGTATCCTCAATGTATCATTAATTGAAGCCAATGTTAAACCGCTCACCAGATGGTACTATGTTCCTGCTAGACTGGCAGTAATGTACAAAGATGCTTCTCCCTTATGCTTTAGAAACTGCAGCCTTGCGGTATCCATGTTCCATGTCTGGTGATTATAACCTTGAGTCAGATCCCACTGGAACAAGATATTCCGTCGCCTAAGGAAAATCTCTCAAGATACCTCAAGATCCCACTATTGCTCTGCTGAACCGTGGGGTAGACACACTACAGAAGCATATGCAAACCTTGGTTTACTTTATCCTCTTGGGTGCCAAGATTACACTAGTAGGGGCCTGGAAAAAGCCCTCTATCTCATTTCTGGCAGCAAAGAGGAAAATATCCTGGATTATGTCACAAGAACAATTAGTAGTGAAACTTCTGGACAAAGTACCTAAGTTTGGGGCCATCTGGGAACCTTGGGCAACCTACTCTGGCATTTCCCCTATGCCCGGGCATTACACTAGACTCTTAGATCCTCCTTGACTCCACCTTCTCCTTTCTTTCTTCCCTATCCTTTCTCTCTTCTGCTCTCTTGGAGGCATTATGATACCTCCCTCTCCTACTTCTCTCCCATGTTCCACCATATAGAATTTTATAGTTTACACTTTAAAAGGAGCAACTGTCCCCCAGAGCAAGCCCTATAAACCGCTAGGGTATGGTGGGGGGGCCCTTATCTCCAGGCCGTGGGGAGGGAACCACACACTCACATTTTGATTCCATGGGGGTGATGTGCGGCTGCCTTCTGGGGCGGGGGGGTTAGGGTACTTCACCCACCAAAAAGGTGGTGATTTACTATCCCAATCTGGACTTGAGCCTCTGGGAAAAGTTCTCCACCTAGAGGAACCGACTACCGTTAGTGCTCCTCTTCACTATAAAAGTTACTTCTGATCTACATTTTGGAATTAAATACTAGCATGGTGTCTCTTATATGATCTGTTACAGTTGACACTTTGTTGCACTAATAGTTTGTTGCTGAGCAGGCTGACATGTATTTGTACCCTATTATTTGTTCTACATGAAAATTTAATAAAAAATATGTGAAATAAAAATATTCACCCAGGGGGGTGTGCAGCCATTCTATTTCTATTGTAGGGATCTCGGATTTGAGCCAGATGGGCAGCTTTGTCTGTGGATCACATATTTGGCTAAATGTGCTTACTGGAGGCAGTGTTGCTGTTTGTGTGGACATTCAGATTAGTCAGTTTAGTAGGTAAAGGTGGAATGTATGAACCTTGCAAAAGAACATTATTTTTTATCAGTTTGTGATAGGCACAGTACGGCTCCAATTGAACAAGCTGAAGTTAGAAGCTGATTGGCTACCATGCATAGCTGCATCAGATTTTACACTCTCCAGTTTTAGTAAATCAACCCCTTTGTTTATTTGTTTTTTTTATGACAAAATCCAAGTTGCTCTGCCATTTTGCTAACCTTAGTGCTTACTTTTGGAATGTGTAATGTTAATTTAGCATAGGGCATATAGTAAAACGGTTTCCAGTTCATTTATCCAATCACATGCAAGCAAAAATTATGTTTTTTGTATATGCTTAGTTGAAGCCAACTTCTTATTCATGCAGCTGATCATCATTCACTGTGCAAAGTAAAAAGTCAGTTTGTGTGTTTTGTTATTTTTCCTGTTAAAGTGAGAAACAAAATGGAAGGAGCACACGCCTAGTGCATTACCAATGATCATTTAATGTTTAAAAATTCCATAAAAGTGGGTACTCACAAAGTGCAACTCTCAATAAGCCTTAAAATGATGCAGTGTATGGACATGTGCAGGAACATATCACGGGGTATAGCTGGCATGTTAAGGGGTGCACCCCCTTCTTCAGAACTAGGCTAATCAGGACCACCATAGGCAAGTGCTTTAATAGGGAATGATAAAACTGAAAAAAATTGAAAATAAGCCCCACCCCGGAAGAGGCGGGGAAAACACACACACATATATATATATATATATATATATATATATATATATATATATATATATATATATATATATGTGTGTGTGTGTTTTTCTCCCCCTCTCTCTACCCTTATTCGCTCTCTGACTGTGTCAGCCAATGAGGAGGGAGAGTCCCTGGGGAGCCGAGACACTCCTGCGCAACATTAGATCACAATGGATTTCAGGTGAGTATTAGAAGGGGCTGGGGGCTGCTGCACAGAGGTTTTTTACTTTCATGCATAAAATACATGAAGGGAAAAAAAAATGTCAGTCTTTAAACCCACTTTAACTGTTAAAAATGAAGCCTGTTTTTTGTGGGTTTCTCATAGATCTTTGCACTAGCTTAGTAAATGTGCCCACCTGTACTTTTTAATAAAGCCAGCAACTAAAAAAACTGTTATGTCGCAAACAAACTTTTCAGAAACAGTATTCTTGATCAGTATTCTTGGGGTGTCTATTTTGTCTTCTGTGCTGTCTATAAATCTAAAAGTTATGTTACAAACAAATGAACAAGGTACAAAAGCTGCTATAGCTTAATATGTATTTGAGAGGCAGCAAATGTACATCAGACTGTCAAACATTTGTGGCACTGCTGAGTTTTGTAGCATAACAAAACATCAGACTCTGAATCAGTCACAAATGTTACTGAGCCCTTGGATATGATACAATTGCAAGCTTGTTAAAACCAGAAGCCATACTGTTAGATGTGCACTAAAATCTCAGGCAAGTTAGTGAAACAAAGTGCTTATTTTTAGGAGTAGCAGATTTAAAACAGATGCAGCACAGCAGTATCTTCAGCTGGTTATGTGACACATAAGATCTGAGAAATAGAACTGTGACCAAGTATGATGTGACATTGTTAAAAAACTGCTTAAAAATCATGTTTTTTTTTCCAGTGTTACAATTCCAATTTAGGCATTGGTAAAGGGACAGTTCCAGCTATGGAGGAGCATAAGGCAGAGGGAAAGAGATTGATAGACAGACACATAGTAGGGAAATTAACAAATAGTGGTGCAGGCTCTTCTAAACTGAAAAAAACAGAGCAGATCCTGCTTCTAATAACCAAATGTGGTGCTAGCCCATTTGTTAATTAGGAGCAATCTGCTCTATATTCTATGCCGTGTTTGCGTCAGACACAGAGGAGAGCTGGTGCTGCTAGTTTCAGCTACCTCTGCCAGCCAAGTTCCTGCTCAGCTGAGAATAAGAGAGAGGAGGAAGGCTTTTAATTCTGCAATTGGGTTAACTACCAGGTGTATAGGGAGAAAAAGGAACTTCCCCTACCTGTATGCAGTCTTGGTCTATGTAGTGTATTCACTGCACTTGCAGAGAGCGAGACGGGGGAAATCTGACGGGGAAGTCACCGGCAGACAGTTCCCATCCTGTACACCAAGTCCAGTGCAGCAGAGATCTGCAGCAGTTTTCTATATTAAAAAAATGTGCAATACCGATGCTAATAGGCCCTGGACCAACCTAGTTTCTATTTAAAATGGTAATAAACCCAAAAACAAAAGTTGAATACATTGCAGCGTACCAGTCCCTAGATGTGGTGGCTGCATTAGCTTTCTTTTTTCAAGGCTTTTTTCCCTTCTATAGATGGCTCAAATCTTGGCCGGTTCAGCAGAGGACTGTCTGAGATTTGAAACCTTCTATGGGAAGGCTGAATGTACCCAAGTCGATCCATCAATCGACTTGTGTACAACCAGTATGTTGTATTTCCGGCATGCGATTATTGTCAGCCGCTATAGCTGGTAGCAATAACCACTGTATTCTCCCGACAAGGACGACTCCCCATGCCACCCAGCCCATACCCCCCCTGCTGGGAGAACACAGAAGCTCCACTGGAGGGATTCTCCTGGTCAACAATGATTATGTTGATGGGAGAATCAGCAATTGACCATAGGTTGCAGAAAAGAAAATTGCACCATCTTTGGCCTGCCTTAGGGTATCTGCCTTCTGGATGAAGTAGTAAAGCAGACATTTACAGTCTGGAGGAGGGAAGTGTGAAACCAGCAGATTTAGATGTAGGTGGCTAACATATTGAAGCTTAACTCCACCTAATACTTTATAAGCAGTTACAGCAACAGGTTTTTTTTTCCATTTGGAATAACGGTTTTACATAAATAAATAAAAGCTGACCATTGTAAGCATCCTGTTCAGTGGTTTGTCTCAAACATCTACCTGCCACTCTGTCTGGACAGCTTGATCAAGTAAAGGAAGCTGAAAAGTACAAGGATAATGCCCCGTACACACGATCAGAAAATCATATGGAAAATACTGATTTCTAAGCGATCGTACGATAATCGGATCATTAGTACAGAGCTTTTGAGAGCCTATCATGACAGTTCATTCTATATTATTCTATCAGACGTGCACAAAAAAAGTTTTCGGACGATGCCAGATTGTATGATTTTTCGTTTAATTAGTACAGCTATCGTTCGAAAATGCAATACAAATGCATTACAACACATGATATCGCTTTTTTTTTCTGTCGTATGTGAATTTTCGTGACTTTAGTAAATTCATCAGATTCGATTCATCGAGATTAGCATGCAAAAAAAGAAAACAGATCGCTAGGGGGAAATAAAGGGAAAAAAATCCTAAAAAATGAAAAACAATGCATCCACCACATATAAGAATTGTTAACCTGCTGTATAATAAATTGTTGTATTTTAGGTTTATTACTGCTTTAACTTGTTGTTGATATTGCACATGCCATTTGCACCAGTTTTTCCAATTTACCCCATAGAGAGAAACAGACAGAACTGAAAGTTAGATAGATAGATAGATAGATAGATAGATAGATAAAATATACCTATCTACTTATGTATGTAATCTACACACAGTATCTATAAACACATCTGTTTGCATATCTAGTACTTATCTATCTATTTATCCACATATCTATCTATCTATGAACTTATCTGCGGATGGATAAATAGAGACAGTGTAGATAAATTAACTCTGAACAGATTGACAGATATATAGATCGATAGATAGATAAATAAATAGATAGATGGACATTATTTGCATTGAAATACTGGTCAGGTCTGCTTATTTCAGCTTTTATTTTATGTATTCTGGGACAAATGCATAATCACTACCTTCCCTATGCAGTTTTTCATACCCTGTGGCATTGAATAGGTTATTTTTGCATTATTTAAGTCCATTGAATCACATAATGCTGCCTACTTTCTGCTCCCTGTATACAATATGGCAATTATGTAATTATGCTTTCCAGCTAATTTGGCTTTGATTAGGATACAAAATTAATGAAAATGGTTTCTGTATGGATTTCTGCGCATTTAAGAAAATGGGACTAGTTTGAAAACTACCATAGTTAAATAGGTTAGTTACAAGCGCATGTTTATGTGTTATTTGTTGAAGGATAAAACCTGATACTGTATAATTTAATAAATGGAATTGTGAATGAAAGCCTGATGATATTCACATAACGCATAGTAATATGGACCGTTTTCATAATTATTAAGCTGCGATCTATTATCCTCTAACTACCCCACTATGTCTGACAATCCTTTTGGCTCATTTACCAAAAGTATAGAGACTGTTCACTTAACAAAGTGATTGTTCACTGCAATGGCGGCTGGTGCTCGAAATTTTTTGGGGGGGTGCAAATTAACTGAAAAATTCAGAAAAATACTGAAACAAAAGCATCCAACGGTGCTCCATGAATTGCAGCCTTTGTGCCTATAATATTCACTACTGTGCCCCCCTGCCCACCTGCTGCCTTCCCATCACTTACCCCATTGTGGTGGTGGGTCAGGCAGCAGGTCAAGCTATGAGCTGTGGGCTGTGTAGTGCGGCGATGGATGCTGTGTCCTCCGTGCACAGCTTCCTCCTGTTCTGCACGGCAGCCAATGGGATCACCTCTACCTTCAGCCAATCAGGTGCCCAGTATTACATCTGGCCTCCTGATTGGCTGAGGGGCTGTTCTGTGTTAGCAAAGCAAATATTAAGTTGCTTTGCTAACACACCTGGATGCACTGTGAGCACAATGGAATTCACTTTCAGTGCACCTATTTTGAAGCCTATTAGAGCCTATGGCTCATATCAAGTGCTTCAAAAACGTCCCCCGCTGCTGTAATTCAGGCGCCCAGCACCCGAAAAGGGTCCGGAAACCTGAATGGGGTGGCTACAGCGGCCATGGATTGATTTATCTAATGCATGAATCTATCCATAGTACACAAAGGGAGTGGCTGAAGAGAGGGGGCGGCACCCAAGCGCTCCTAATGGACACACCGCCACTGGTTCACTGTGCTTAGTTAATAAAATAAATCTGTGTTCCCTTCATGCATGCTCATGCATAAATCCTTTTTTTTAGTTTCCCTCACACATGACTGGGTGCTCACAGTCAACACATGTTCACCTTATTTACTATCATTCACTATGCAAAGTAAATAGCTTCTGCCCATTTATTAACTAAGCACCATTCTCTGTTCTATTCCTACTGTTGATGATCAATTTTTTTATGCATATTCTTATAGGTATTAGATAAGCACACCAGCCTAAATGAGCTCTTTTCCCAGATCTAGCTAGGTAATTGGGGATAAAAAAAGCTACTGGAAACATATGTAACATTTTTTGCCATGGCTGTCATGGCTATAAGTACTAGAGGCAGCAAAACTGTTTATTCATAGTGGCATCAATGGGGGTATACACAGTTCGGGGAAAAAGCACTAGCAATTGGCCAAGAAATGTAATGTCAACTCACTGATTTACCTCCAGAGGGCACATTGCTGGGGACACTAGGTAAGGCTTACGATATACAATTGTTACCCAATCTGATCTGAATTGGTTGTATTCAGTGAATTCCCTGTAATGTCTTTAGTCACCATTAGTGATTGCACTGCATCTTTTCCACTCCTTGCATAGTGGCCCGTGAAGTGTATTCAGCTAACAGGATGACAGCAGTCTCATTTTCACTGATCTCATGACCAGATCGCAGCCCAAAGTAGTGTAAGGTGCACAAAGAGAAAGACAATAATGAAGTGTTGAAGAGGGGAAAGAGAAGGGTCTCAGATAGACAAAGGAGAAATAAAGATGGTTTTGCTGCACATTAGTACCAGGTCATGGTCCTTAGGATTGCCCCACCAGCAGGGGAGCAAGCTGTGGTCCAGTAGCAGACATAGCAGGTAGGGATCAACCAGAAGCGTAGTCAGTGAACAAGCTAAAGGCCGATAACAAGTGGTTGCAGGTTGAGATCAAGAAGAAGGGTAGTTGAGGAACAAGCCAAGGTTGGTAATGATTAGTAGTGGAGATAAGGACAGCTACAAGTGCGCAAAGGAGCAAGATATCAGCTGGAGAAGGCAAAACAATCTGGCAAACAGGAAGTGCAAAGACACAGCTTGAATCAGAAAGTTCATGGGAGGAGCAAACAGTTGAAAGTTCAGCAGAAACAAGAGACAAGGTAAAATTGGCCTAAGAGCTCATACAGGGAGCGTTCCAGCATCTTAGGTGGCACCACAGCAACAAGAGCCACAGCCAGACACCACAGAGGTTGCAGGTTCAGATCCAGACCCTGACACAGAAGATGAAAGGGAAAATAGAGACATAGAGAAAGTGCTAGAAGGACAAATGGGAAATAGAGAAAGGAAGAATGTGCTAGAGGGACAAAAGGGAAATATTAATGTTTTATTATGATTTTAAAATATAATTCCTGCCGTTGCCATTGTTAGTGCAATCATGGGTGGTGGTAATTTAAGTTTAAGCATAATGTTTCACAGCAAAAGTATGTAAAATGGCTTGATTTTCATAAAGTATATATAAATCTTAATCTTTTTTTGAAACCTTTATAGCAGTGACAAACTAATAGACTGCAACTGTATCAATTATTGCATATGAAGTTCAACGAGCGTATTCCTCATGTAAGCATAAATTTTCAGAGAAGTTAAAGATCTCTTTGGAAAGTGAAACTTTTTTTACTGAACATACTAAGATTAGCAGAACAAACTGAACTACAAAGAGTTATTGGATTGAAAAGAAAACTGGTCTACACAAACTGCTTAGCATTCAGTACAGTTGCTTAGTTTCAGGACCACATGTTGCATTTAAAATAGTGTTGGGGATAGGTGTCTGTGACTCGAATTCTAAGATCAAAAGGACAGTATTTTGTCTTTCCTTCACTTTTTTCCTATAACCTTGTAAGATTACTCTTCAAGCATTTTTACAGATGTGGTTGGTATGTGCTGCTTATAGGCTGTCACATTGCTGCTGTAGATAATGCCAGGCATTCCTAGCTTTAAAGAATAGGAAAGTTAACAGTAGGTTTTAGTTTCCTATCTGTCACAAATCTGTACTCTCATACATTGTTAATGCACACAGCAGTATCATGTGCTGCACAATACAGACAATATACATTTGTCCTGGAAAGTCATGTGAAAGGAGTACATTGCTAATGCCAAGCCTTGTTTCCTTAAGTACTGTAAGTTACATGAATGTAGAAAACAGCCAATAGTCATCACTGTTGTACTTGTCTGTTCACACAGCATATCTTAAAGCTTAATTAGTTTTTTTTTTCCTTCTTGATTAATTTAGTTGCAAGATGATTCAAGGTCCTGGGAAAGCATGCAATTTATCCAAGGCTAATGATGTCTTGTGCCGTTTAGGGATAGCAGAGTTAAAGACATTTTCACTTCACTACTGGGATGATGTTAAAATACTGATGTGTAAGAGGGGATCCATGGTACATGTGGCCCTCCTCTGCCAACTCTACTGCTCACCTGTATAACCTCAGCATATGCCAATCATTTTTTATTTTTACTTTTGCATTGATTTTAAATCTGCACTCGGTTCGTGCTTCTGAGTTGTACATATTACTGGTTATCAAATCTGGCATACATAATGCCATTCTGATGATTACTGTGCATTTTCTTTATTTTCTTTCTTTCATTTCATATACTAGAAAAATATAATTTGAAAAACATATTATAGATTAGGGACTAGATATCAGGAACCCAAATTAGGACCTTACAATCAGGCAAGTTGTCCTATACTAAGCTTTGGGCCATGATACACTTTAAATCCTGTCGCTGGCTGCATCTCACCGAGGTCTGAATTGCTAAAAAGGGCAGATAAAAATACTCACCTGCTTCAATGGTGTCACTTTACTGCTGGGTGGATGAGCAAGATGTCACTCCCCCCCGCTGATGGAAGCGATTTAGAATGTTACTTGCCAGCAAGACAACTTTGTCTCACTCATATCACCAGTTATATATTTTTGGCAATACTTCTATGGATCACAGGAGTGCAGTTCGTTCTGCACTCCTGTGATCCATTTTCAGATGACAATGGGCTGACATCACAGATCCGATCCAGGCTCTGAAAAGATCCTGGCCATTTTGGACGCATATGATCTGTGTAATTTAATTAATTTACATTTCTTTAGTAGCCCAAAAAAATCTAAACAAAGCCAACGTTTTTGTCTGCCTTTTTTTTTTTTTTTTTACAAATGAGAAGTATTTTAACAACTAATATTGCAACATTTTTGGCTGTAAAATGAACAGGGAAATAGAAAAAAAAATAAACTTATATATTTCACAGCTATGGGGAGGCAGCATTGATCCGATGCTGCAGCTGTCCCCTGTCGACTCTAAACTGAGAACTGAACAATCAAAGACCCCTGTTTGCTCAGTTCTCAGTTCCACTCTGAGCACAGAGTGGTGACTTTCAGTCAGAGCAGTGACCCTTCACTAGAGCACCAGAAAGTGGAGGGGCAGGAGCTGCTAGCTCAGGAACTCAGCTGCTCCCTTAGGCATTTGGGCAGATCCTGCTATTATTGTCGGGATCTCTACAGAGCCTGGAGCGGCTCTGGGATGTCAACAAACAGTGGGCTTTAGCCTGAATCTGGGTCACAGAAGTTCTGAACTTGAGTGCACTCCTGCTACCCACAGTAGAAGTATAGCCAAAAGAGCTTTGTCCATACCTCCCCTTTACTTTTCTGAATGAAGATTTTGAATAATCTCAATAGTAGAAATATTGGCATTACATTTACTAATGTCACAATTAAGTACACAGCTGTGCAATGTATCTGCTTAACAACATTTCTAAAGTAAAATAATAAGATAGTGGTTCAAGAGGTAGGTAGACAATGAAATATGTATACTAATAAAAAAGGTTGCCAGGGACATGGACTTGCCAAAGGGTCTTTTGGGGGGGGGGGGGTGCTTTATTTATGCTTCTCACTTACACTGTTACACATTTCTCACTTCTCAATTATTGTAGTAAATATTCAAGAGTGTAGTGTTAACTTTGTGCAAATTACATTGCTTTAGGCAAACATAGAACGACCGGCCAAAGGTGCACAGGCTCTCCGGGATCCATCTTCTTCCCTCCAGGCATACAAACACATAAGTTGAACCCACTGTGTTTTTCGCATACAGACAAGAAGAACAGGCGTAAACTTGTATTTTTTCATGAGGTACAGTTTGGAACATCATTTTTTTTTTTTTTTTAGTAAAGTGGTTAGGAAACAACCACCTTTATTTTAAAACATGCCTAAGTTGAGCGATTTATTTTATTCATTGAGAAGAAAGGCACCCACCTTGGGCTGTCATATCTGTCCCTTTTTGGAGGATTTATGAATCATTTAGAATAAAACATTGTCAGTTGTGACACCAAGTATGTTCTTTGTGTTTTAACTTGCACAAAGTGTCAGACCCAGTATATAGGAAGGACAACAAGGTGATTATGTTATCAATATAGAGACCACTTTTTTATTGCTGTTTTATTCCTCAGGATTTACTGTGATTAGCGTCACATCATAAAATAAGTAGTTTAGTTAGAGGTTCTCTATCATAAATGAGAAGTATGGCCAAAGCGCCTTTGTCCATACTTCTCACGTGGGTTACACAATTGCACCTACTTGTGTTCTCTTGGGACCCAGGAACTGTTGGGTAATGTTGCAAACCTGTTTCAGACTCTGGAGAGATCCTGACAATTATGTCAAGATCCACCCACGTCTTACAGGCAGCTGGATCAGCCTCTTGGAGCACCCACTACCCCCGGCTCAGTACTCCAGTAAGCGCTGAAGGGACAGAACAAAGAGTCAGTGACTCTCAATGAGCGATATGCACATAATCACACGTGGGAGTGTTCTTTGACGAGAGATATAACATTTTAAATAAGTCCCTGTGGTTACATTTTTTAATGTAAGAGGTTGCAACATAAGCCCAGCTGTATTTAATGAATTGTCACTTTATGTGTTGTGGCTTTAAAATCAGTACTTTAGGGCTGTGGTATTGCAGCTTTAACATAATTGCAGTATATACGTTTCTACCCTCCTTGACTCACCCACTTCCTACCAGTAAGCCCACTACAGGAAATGTGTCAGCAGGCAGAGTAATTTCTGATGATGGAGAGAATGTATTTTTGATCTATCTGGTACCAATAAACATTGCAGCGGTTTGGGTAAAACAAAAGAAAAAAAAAGTGGAGTTTATGTTTTTGTATGCCTGCAGTGTTAACTTTGGTATATTGAACGCTCAACATAACCATTTTTTTTAGAGACTGGGATAGATATGTGTGGTGTTGGCCACCAAAAACCCTGACAGTAATGCTCAGTGCTGAACCACAATGAAAATATCAAAACTTGGACTAGATTGATCCACCTCCTAAGCCTAGTTACGTTTTAAAGCTACGTTGGTTGACAGGAAATCATGAGCAGATTATCTGATTATTATAACATTCTTAAAATTTGATGTATTTAGTGTGAAGTGGACTACATTCAGTAATTATATTATGAGAATAATCTGCAATCAAAATAAAGTGCAAGATCTGTAATCTTATAAGTGGGTGCTGACGATAACAATGGATAACATTATCAATGGCTTTACTTAGGATGTCATTAAATGCATTATAACTGACAGCTTCTTCTATGACATCATAGTTTATGGAAAATACTACATGCATTTCAATATTTTGTTTCGATTTCGAGGTGTCTTAGTGTGTGTGCCTGTGTGTGCAATGAGGTAGTATGAATGCATTGGTTGATATTACATGACTTGTTGGGTTGCTCATTTCATTTACACTTGCAGCCAAAATTATGATCGAAGTACACAATTACTTATGTGCACCTTATGTAAATAGGAATTTGTTTAATCACATGTGGACCAGTGCACGGAGATGTACATCGGCACAATAGCACAGTTGGGCAAATGGGCGTACAGGTATGTCCCCATTAAATCGCTACATTGTGACCCGACGCATACTCCTTGACTGTGCCCACGGGTTCCCACGGACTTGATGTCCGCCGGGGTCTCACAATCGTGTTACAGAGGCATTTCCCTGTTCTGCCTAGCAACATGTCAGAGATCTACTGCTCCCTGTCATAGGAAGCAGTGATCTCTGTCATGTTCTAGTGAGACAATCCTCCCCACAATTAGAATCACCCCCTAGGACTCCCTAGGACACACTTACCCCCTTGATTGCTCCCTAGTGTTTAACACCTTCTCTGCCATCAGTGCAATTTTATAATTGTCAATGGTCGCAAAATAGTGTCAAAAGTGACCAATGTGTCCACTATAATGTTGTAGTCACAATAAAAATCACAGATTGCCGCCATTACTAATAAAATAATAATAATAATAAAAATATATGCCATAAATCTTTCCCCTATTTTGTAGACGCTATAACTTTTGTGCAAACCAATCAATATATGCTTATTGTGATTTTTTTATTTTTTACCACAAATATGTAGAAGAATACATATCGGCCTAAACTGACAAAGAAATTCGTTTTTTTTATATATTTTTTTAAGATATTTATTATAGCAAAAAGTAAAAAATATAATTTTTTTCAAAAATGTATTTTTTTTGTTTATAGCGCAAAAAATAAAAACTGTAGAGGTGATCAAATTCCACCAAAAAAAGCTTTGTGGGAAAAAAAGGATGTATATTTTGTTTGGGAGCCACGTCGCACGGCCGCGCAATTGTCAGTTAAAGCGACGCAGTGCCGCATCACAAAAAGTGCTCTGGTCAGGAAGGGGGTAATTCCTTCTAGGGTTGAAGTGGTTAAAATATTTTCTTACATAATGACAAAACACCAATGCTAAGCACGTCATTCTTGATGGTAGTGTATTGTTTCTGTGTTGCAGCTGCATATTTGTAACACATTGCCTAAATTAACAAACAGACTAAAGGCAAAATTATACCAATTTACCGATCGCATGATTGTTTTTGTGTTCACTTTGCTATCCATTTTTCATAATTTTTATGATGATATAATTAGCATGTTTAAATACAACAGCACATTTATTATGTATTCTCTCTTTTACCTTTGAATCTTTTAATCACCAAGATAAATTAGGTACAATTCAGATGGTTTTAGAGGTGTTACAAGATAATGGAAATTTGTAAGAAATTGCAATCCCAGCTCTTAAAATACTTGCCTTATAAAGAGTAATTATAGACAAGGTAGCTTTTGATTATGATGTATGTGCAACCTCATGTAACCTCTTTAAAAACAAAAGCTTTGAAAAAAGGCCTTCATTCAGAAACAACTCCATTAGTGCAACAGAGAAGAGTTTTTGTATAGTTAAGATGCTTTAGAAATAGCTGTAAATATAATTGGTGTCACTCCAAAGTTACTGGACATCTACAGTATTCCAATATAGTTGCATTTACTTTATTGGTAATTGGCCATACTCAAAATTAAAAATACGATTTTGTAGATTTGAGTACCAAGTACTGTGTAAGATAGATCTAGAACATGGCAGGTATTATTTTATTGATGTGCAGAAAAAGTGTAACTGTACTGTTATTTTGTAGCTTTTCATGCCCCCATTCCAGTACACTACACTAAAAGTATAACTTAAAGCAAAACGTTTTCTTGGAGAGAGTGGAGAGGGATTAGAACACAGTACTGACAGTATTTATTTCTGCCTGTGTCCCTTTAGGGAGATTCACATTTTCCATTTTGTCCTTTTCACCATTGTCGTTGAAAGTGAAAGCAAAAATAAATCCCACATTTTGGGTTGTTCCCAGAAAAGTAATAGAGGGGAAATCTTCCAATAGAGACACTGATTCTGGTAACCTGGGAGTCCCAGAGGGATTCCCTTAATTTTCAGGGATTTCCTTTCACTTCCTGTTTTGGCTATGGGACAGGAAGTGAAGGTAAATCTCCCCAATGGGTCATATATGTCAAAAACTAAACAAACAGCACTGAACAAACATAGCCCTACCTTACTCCATCTAAAATGAAAAAAAAAAGTTTTGTCTATAGTTCTTTTCTACTTTTATTTGTAGTGTCCATGCTCCGTTGGTGCATGGGGTGTGATCTTTACACAGGGTTGAATAAATAATACAAAGCTCATTCTATATGTGCTCAGAAGATTTTGTCTGATTTGTCTGCATATCAGTGGCAATAAAACTTAAAGAAGAAGTAGGTCCAAAGCTTTTTTGGCTCTACTTCTCCTATGGATCACAGGAGTGCAGTTTGTTCTGCCTTCCTGTGATCCGTTTTCAGCTGACAGCGGGCTAAAGTAAGCTGTCTGCTGACATCACTTAGCAGGTCCAGGTGCTGGATTGATTCTGAATTCTGATGAGTGTATAGCCTGCTTTATATACAGTACATCAGTACATATCTGTGGGGAAGGGGCATTAAAAGGGGGATATGATCTTCTTGTGTGAATATATACTTTGTTTTTACATTAAGATGACTGATAAAGATGCTGTTTCTGACTGGAAGAGGAGGCTAATTGTACATCTCTATCATACAATTTATGCCTTTATTTGGATCAACTGTGTGTTCTGTGGATGCATATTTTCGTTTTTTTTTGGGGGGGGGGGAGGGGTGGAGTAGGGGATTAACGTGAAGATCAATTGCCTTTTTTCCAACCAAGCTAACTGTATAACTGTAAATATGTTGATCTGGGTCTGTTCTAGGTTCGGGAATACTATTCATTTATCTGTATTACAACTTTTTTTATTCCTTTAAAAAATTAAAACATTTCACATCAAAATAAAAGTATTGAGTGTGATGAAAACATTCATTATCAATCAGCATATTATTCTCTAGGGACAGCTGACCTAGGCTTAATCCCTTTATTTTTCTAATTATAAAGGTTGTGTTGTTAATTAAATACTTTGCTTGTGACAAAATAAAATACAGTTGCAATTATGTCAACATATTTTATTACTTGTTCTTAATGATTTTTTTTTTGACACATTTCATATTTAACCATCTTGCTATCCTTTTCAACCTTATGGCCCATACACACAATTTGAAAATTGAATAAAAAATACAGCTTTTTTGAATCGATCGTACGATACTTGGATCCTTAGTACAGAGCTTTCAAGAACTGGTCGCGACAGTTAATCCGATGTTATCCAATCGTACAAGCACAAAAAAAATTCTCGTATGATACCAGATCATATGATTTTCCTTTAATCAGTACAGTTGTTGTCTGAAAATACAGTACAAATACACTACAACACATTACATCACTTCTGATTTTTTTTTTGAGAATTCTTGTAACTTTTGTAACCTCTCCATTTTCGATATGCGACTAGCATGCAAAAAAAAGTACACTCTATCATCCGATTTTCAGATCGTGTGTATGGGCCATTAGACATTAGGCCAGCATTCAGGGATTTACATGCATTTCGGTTTGTATTTATAGTAAATCTATTGTGTATTTTCATGGAGCACCTGCTTTGAATTGTTGATGTATTGTTTATTTTTGTATATGACTTTCACATTTTTATTAATTGCCATAACTTATTTTCATTATTGTACATCTGTATACAGACTTGATTAACCACTACAGAGCTATCTATGTTTCTGCATCCACTCAGTCCTCCTTGTTTACTAAATGAAAAGATAACAGCCATATAGAAAGTATGTTGATTTTATCAAGACCACGTTTTTAAAACATTGGTAACACACATTGGTTGGTTTATTAACCACTTACCGACCAGGCCAATTCTGCCATTTCTCTCCTACATGACAAAAATCATAATTTTTTTTCTAGAAAATTACATAGAACCCTCAAACATTATATATGTTTTTTTAGCAGAAAACCTAGAGAATACAATGGTGGTCATTGGAACTTGTGCATACATTTTTCAAATGCGTTTTTTTTGGAAAAAAAAACAGCTCCGTGCTTAAAAAAAAACCCAGTAAAGTTAGCCCAATATTTTTGCATAATATGAAAGATGAAGTTATGCAGAGTAAATAGATACCTAACATATCACGCTTCAAAATTGCACATGCATGTGGAATGGCGCCAAACTTCGGGAACTTAAAAATCTCCATATGCGACTCTTAATTTTTTTTTACTGGTTACATATTTTAAGTTACAGAGGAGATCTAGGGCTAGAATTATTTCTCTCTCTCTAACGTTCGCGGCGACACCTAATATGTGTGGTTTGGAAACCTGTTTTCCATATTTGGGTGGGACTTATGTGTGCATTCGCTTCTGTGTGCGAGTACACGGGAACAAGGGCATTTTTAATTTTTATATACTTTTTATTCATTTTACTTTACATTTTTTAGTTTGACACTTTAAAAAAAATTAAATATCCCTTGTAATAGGAATATGGCATGATCGGTGCTCTTTACAGTGAGATATGGGATCAATAAGACCCCACATCTCACCTCTAGGCTGGAAAGCCTGAAATAATAATAAAAAAAAACGATCTCAGCTTCCCAACTGAGGCGGCGCAGTTTTTTTGAATGCAGAGTCCGGGTGTGACATCATAACATCATGCCTGGCATCCGATGATCATAGAGACTCTGGCGACCATCTGGTCCGCTGGAAATCTCTATGATAAACATCCAGGGCCGGCGGAGCTGTTCTCCGACTCACCGATCACAGCAGTGAGTTGGTAGAAGCACTGGAGGGCGGTGGGAGGGGGGGACGTCCCCTCTTGCGGCCCATAAGACCGATCAAGTGGCTGACCAGCCACCATGATTATTCTTATAGTGTAGGGAATCGCCGGCTGAAAAAGCAGATATCTGAATGATACCTGAAGCTGCAGGCATCTTTCAGATATACCCCCACAAAGCCCAGGACGTCATATGACAGCCAGCCGTCGGCAAGTGGTTAAAATTAAAGTGGACAGCATCAGCACCACAATTTTACATGAAAAAAACTCAGGACTGTAGTCTAAATTGACATCAGCTAAAATCTTATCAATCTCTTGGTCGGAGCATGACCCACTTATTATATTCTTTACCAAACTAACCTTTATGGCTGTGAGATCACTTTGGCATTTGAACACATTTTTGGGTAACTAGCCACATTGCTTCTAAATAGCTCTGCATTTTAAAACGTATTTTGAGATAAATAAAGCTGAAGACTCCCCTCTTCTATAAATTGCATGGCCCACAAAGCCTCAGTTCAAAGATTTCCTATCCAACTTTCATCAAGACTAAAAGACGCTCACAATGAACTGCTTGACAGTAAAACTAGGTACTGCTTTAGTTATTCAACATAAACAATCTCTTGACCCTTTCTCTATTGGACAAATTAGAACAGGCATTTACTGTTACTAGAACTAAAAAAACTTTGAGATGACGTAATCACAATTTGTTTATGTGGAGAGACAAACCAGGTTCTCTTTTAGCTAAAAAAACGTAACCCTAGACTCCAAATTCACGCTTTACCCAAACTTAAACTTGGAGATGACACTTTATCCCAAAATCCCCAATGCATTTCCATGTATTTTTATAATACCCTTTATGAAAAACCATTGAACAATATCCAATCTTCCCTGCTTTAAATCTTCCCACCCACAACACTCAGTATGGGGGAACTCAAGGATCAACCCTCTACTAGTGAATACATTCACAGGGCTATTAAAAATAAAAAGTTTAACAAATCTCCAGGTCCAGACAGATTTCCTAATAACTACTACAAGAAACTACCTGGTCATTAAGTCCCTCATATGGTACATTATTTCAGCCACCTCTGAAATGGGGAGACCATCCCTCAGGATGAGAACAACACATTTATTAGTGCCATCCAAAAATCCAGTAAAGACACAAAAGATGTTTATAATTATCGTCCGATCTTCCTGATCAACTGTGATTTAAAAATTTCTCTAACCATTTGTCTAAAATATCTATTAATACCACCCTAATAGAATCAAACACTGTTAATAAGGCATCTGGTGCCTACTAGAGTGACAAAAATGCACTCAGCAGCACCTTCAAATTGTTTTAGACACTGTGGCCAAATAAGTACCATGTACCACATTTGATGGCAATGCCCTAAAGTATTCAGGTTCTGTATTGGAACACATGTCCCCAGATCTCCAGAAATTGCTCTATTCCAGAAAACTAAACCATTCAATCCCAAAAAAAGGCCAAATGGTTAGTTTTTTATTTGATATTGGCAGCAAGATGTCAGAACCAGACCATAGTGGCATTTGGCTATTTTAAAGAAAAATAGGGGATTAAAGAGATCAAAACACAGATTCAAACAATAGGCCTTATAATAGACAAAGAAGAAAAAACATATTGGGAAATGTGGGACTTTATGGGTGTTTGTTACTACAAATGGATATACCACAATATATTTAGTAAAAAATATATATTTTTATTACCAAAATGAATAGCATTAAAAAAGTCACTTCCTTCATATAATTTTCCACGTAATAATTCTACGTGTTTCGCCTTGCGGATTCCTCAGGAAATGCGTGGACTTTGTTTCTAATAAATAGACACAAAGATAGATCAGAAAACTACATGTACACAACAAAAGGAGAAGTAATAAACAAAAAGCATCAAAACCTTATGTATACATACATATCAATACACACATAGATTGTGTTGATTGTTCAATTTGTTCCTGACCCTATATATATATATATATATATATATATATATATATAGTCAATAACCCCCAATGTGTTTAATTCTCTCACAACCGGTAAAATGAAATCTGCCAGCACAGTACAGAAACGGTTAATATGGCAAAGACAGCTCCCAAGCCTCCTCACAACAAAAATAACTAAGTACAATTTTACTTCCAGGAAAGAGCATTTAACCACTTGCCTACTGGGCAGTTTTACCCTCATCTTTCTGAACTGTCACACTTTGAATGAAATCACACAAATATATCCTTGTTTTGGTGGTATTTAATCACTGCTAGGTTTTCTATTTTTTGCTAAATAAACAAAAAAAGACCGACATTTTTGAAAAAGAAAAAAGTTTGTTTTTCATAGTTTGTTATAAAATTTTGCAAACAGGTAATTTTTCTCCTTCACTGATGTACGCTGATGATGCTGCACTGATGGGCACTGATAGACTGCATTCTGATGAGCCAGCACTAATGGACACTGATAGGTGACACTGATGAGGAGGCACTGATTGGCAGCACTGATGGGCACTGATTGGCAAAACTGGTGGGTACTGATTGGCAGCACTGGTGGGCACTGTTATGCAGCACTGACGGGCACTGTTAGGACTGTGTTGATAATCAGGAAACTGATAATCAGTGCTCTGATAATAAATGTAGGTGTCCATTTCACACAAGCTGGTTATTGGCTCTCCCCTTTTCGCACTGTCAGCCTGTGGAAAGGAATGGCGATAACCAGCATGTGTTTACATTGTTCTCAGCTGTGATTGGACACAGCTGATTACGTGGTAAAGGGCCGTTGTGATTGGCTGTCCTAAGGACACAATGATCACAGAGCATGCAGCAGTTGGCACAATCATCGAAGTATGTCATATGATGCCCACCCAGAACTGGATGACCAGTCTGTAGCCATCATTTGGTTATTGCGTGGTCAGTAAGCATTTAAAAAACGGTAAGCTGTAATTTTTTTTTTTTTTTTTTTTTTTTACTGGGGTGATAGGAAAAATATACATTGGGCGTTATCCCAGTTTGGCTGAAAAATTGGAAATACCCTTAATGCAGCTGTCAGGCAAAGGGTTAGTGAGCTTATGAAAAAAGAAAAAATGCACAATGGTAACAAAACTCAAAATAAAACATAATTGCTTTTCGTAAAACAAAAGCAGCAGTAAAACTATATATAAATGCACAATGCATATTTTACACTTCATAAATTGACACCGGTTAGGAAAGTAATCTCTAAAATGTGAATGTTCTGGTAAGTGTGTGTGCATCTGTTTTTATAAGCATATTTTATGCTGACATGATTAAGAAACGTAATAGGAAAATGACATACGGATATATATTAACAGCTGCCTATCCTGAACATTTATAGCAAATATTTTAGCAACTCATGACACCTATGTCAATATGTGACAGCACTTGTTCTGTTTTAAAGAGGTTACAGAAGTTGTGCAA
This sequence comes from Lithobates pipiens, assembly GCF_037356315.1. Lineage (NCBI taxonomy): Eukaryota > Metazoa > Chordata > Amphibia > Anura > Ranidae > Lithobates > Lithobates pipiens. The sequence continues at coordinate 24,997,189 of NW_027507718.1, read as the reverse complement.
AAATGTTGTTTCATGTTGTGTTGGCAAAGTGATTGGCTATAGTTATTGCAACCCTGAACATTTAAATAAATGGGGAAACTAGATAGTCCTTTCAATGTTTGATTGAATAACTACTTACTTAATAATGTTGCATGTTACAAGAAACTGATGCACCTGTCAAGATTTAGCTATTTAGTTATCACAGAAAGGTACATGTTACAAAACGCTGTTGTACATTTCAAGATTGAAGTGGTATTGAACCCAAAAAACAACAGCAACTATATTACAGCCTACTAATTCTTAGATGAGGTGGCTGTATTACTTTTCTTTTTATAGATTTTTCTTTTCCTTTTTTCTTCACCTGTTGATCCGATCAGTAAAGGCCCGTACACACGGTCGGACTTTTTGACAACAAACATGCAAATTAGCTGTTTTGGAGCAACATCCGACTGTGTGTACGCTCCATCGGACAAACTTTTTCTGTTTTCATCGGACTTTTGTTGGCTGTGCGAACGGACAAACTTTCTGGCAACAAAAGTCCGATGGAGCAAAGTCCTACCGTGTGTACGCAAAAGCATCGGACTTTTGTACAAGGTACAAACACGCATGCTCAGAACCATTGCAAACGATCAGACTACAATACAGAAGTTGACCAAAGGTGGCGCTGGAGTCATTGAACGTCCTCTTTTGAAGTAGCGTCCGTACGTTGTGACGTCACCACGTTCGTGTTTGTTGTCAAAAAGTCCGACCGTGTGTATGCAATACAAACTTGTGGACAACACACTTTGTACAAAAGTCCACGGAAAAGTTTGTACAAGTCCGACCGTGTGTATGGGGCTTTAGTCTGTTATTTTTCATCTTCCTTTAACAGACCAAGCTGTCCAGACAAAGTGGCAGTTAGGAGGTTTAGACAAACCATTTAGCACTGACAGGGGTGCTTACAATGTCAGCTTTTATTCATTTATGAAAACCTTTATCTCAAATAGGAAAAACTGTTGCTGTACATGCTTAAGAAATGTTAGCTGGAGATTCGTTTCAAATTGTTATGCCTTGTACACACGGTCGGACATTCCAACCAAAAAATCCGTCAGATTTTTTCCGACGGATTTTGTCCAAAACTGGTGTTGCATACACACGGTCAGACAAAGTTGTCGGAAAATCCGATAGTTTGGAACAAGGTGACATTTGTTATGTTTGACGGGGCTACGTAGAGGCTTGTAGCCAATAGCTTTGGTCTCGTAATTTGATCTGAGCATACATGGCACTTTGTCTGTCGGAATTCTCTACAAACGATCGGAAAAAATCAGATCAGATTTTTTTGTCTGAAAATTTTAGAGTGGAGACATCCTATGACAGGAAGTGTATTACTAGCTGGATCACCAGGTGAAAATAAAGGAAAAAAGCCTATTAAAAAATGAATGCAGCCACCAAATCTAAGCATTTGTTAGCTGCAATATACTACATTTTTATTTTTAGGTTTAATACTCTTTTAAGCTGTGTTACCAGTGAAAGGTGCATGTTAAAAGAAACTGTTGCCAGTTTTCAAGTAATGTTGCCAAAGAGTTGGACATTGCAAGAAATGAGACTGTTGTCATATTTCAAGACACTGCAATGTTGCTAGGCACATCTATGTAACAGGATCCTCTCAATTTAAAATAAAATACCATTTTACATTTATGATCCCTATCGTTCTGAATTTAAATTTGGCCAAGAAATTGTAGAGAAGTTAAAGAGACTTGTATAAAGTTGGCCACACATGTTACAGTTTGATGTTACGGCATTTAAACAGAACTGTCAAGAAACCTCATGTCCACGGGTGTTTTACAGCCGCTTTTAGGAGCATTTTTTATAGCTTAAAAATGCCTCTCCATGTTATTTTATGGCCTCATGCCCACACGGACGTTTTTGAGCTGTAAGCTGTAAATGACCCTTGTGGTGTCATTACCCTCTATCATGCCCCGGGTGGTGATTTCACAGGGGACGGAGCCTCTGGATGACGTGAGCGGGTGGCCCCGCCCAATGCCAATATAAGTCATTGCACACGGTGGACCCAGCATTACACTGGGAGATCGCGTTGAGTCATCATCGGAAGAAGAACAGAGGGAGAAGACATTGGAGAAAACCCGGCAAAAGAGCGCGAAGACAGTGGAGAAGACCCGACAAAAGAGCTAGAAGACAGTGGCGAGAGAAGACAGCGCATAGAGGAGAAGAACCGGAGGAGTTTTTAAAAAGGGACAGCATCAAATTAAAATACAGCCTGAAGATGCAAGGTTGATTTGAAACGCGTTCCTGTTCCAACATTTTACTTCTATGTAAGGTGGCTTCATATCCATGGCTTTGGCTCTCCAGTGACAGCGGTTTCCTGCTTCCTTTCCATCTCCGCTTCCTTGCCTGTGGCAAGGCAAGGCATTCTGGTTTTGTGTCTGATCTCGGTCCCAGAGACTACCTGACTGTCATACTGAGCTCTATTTTGTCTTTGATCTTTCCAGAGAGGAATGCCAATGTTTTCCATCAGTGGAGCTTTGATTCTAATAAAAGTGCTGTTTGACCCCCCCTGAGTAAGGGAGGTCGCAGGTAAGCCTTTTATCTTAATGAGGCGATGGGAAACACGGTGATGAGCACCCAGTTTTCATTATATGCTGCACTCTTAAGTCACTATATTGGATTCTAGCAATATATGAACATTTTTCTCATTTATATTGTTTTTCCCTTTTTATTGCATTTTATATACGACTCTTGTTACACCGTGCATTGTCGCACAGGACTGCACTGAAAATAATTATTTGGTTGCATATAGCTCAATGTATTACATTGCACTGCATAGTTGCACTTTATTTGAATTTATGCTATTTATGTTTAGGCCATATTGCACATTTATATATAATATTGTGTTTTACTTATGCTAGATATGTTTTTATGCACATGGCTAATTTGTACTTTAACCTAGAGCTGCACTTTATTATTTTCATATCTAAATACATTGTTTAGCAGGGCAAGAGACCTGATTCTTTTTCTCTGATCCATCCAAATTGCACTTATAGATCTTTTGCCCCTTCCCATTCTTTGACTAGACAGTAAAAGTAGAAGCACAAACAGTGATAGGTTTATTGTGTATAAGGACTGGGAGCTTTGGTCAGAATTAAGCGACCAGCTTAAAATAATTTCCAGGAACACTTTGTTTCTGAGATTGTTGCTTTATTCTGTTAAAGGACCGCATACCACAAAATTTTCATTCATGGCATACAGAGGATAAAAAAGCATTTTGTGGTACAGTGGGTCAGTGCTGAATATCTGGGGCAAGTCTTGAAAATCTGAGTCCATTCCAAAAATCTATGGTTCAGTAAAGAACTCATAGTCTCTTGTGTTGTACACAATGTGGAGGGCTTAAAGGTTGTACAAATGTGCTTATAATTCCCTGTAGGGCCTTTTGTATATGTTTCTATTTCAAATAATACCAAAACAGTAATATGTTTTTATAGTATTAAAGCGCAAATTGTAACAATTTATGACTTGTTGACTATAACGAAAGGTGGCATAGTGCTGAATGATATGTATGTGTCAGACATTTCATACAAGGTAGTAATCATAAGTCTGCTCACTGAGGATGTTGTCACAGAAATTCAGATGTTTTGACAGCATTTCCTGTAAATTACCTTCAATACAATCACTCAGGCTTTAAATCTATCATTGCCACGCAAATTGACTGAAAAGTCCAAACAATTTGTAATATCTGAGTTTACATTTATTAGTGCACTCCAAACGGCCAGTTAAGCCAGTCAATGAACTGCTGATCCCATGCAGGGCCCAGTGCTTTCATGAACAAGTCAGAAAACACACTGAAGTGATCAGAAAGAAGATGTATACATTCAGATGTATAGTTATCGACTTTTTTTTTACACAAATATCTTAAATAATTATGTGAATAACCCTATCAGTATGTGTCAAGGTTTATAAAAATGCGTTTCTATGTAAAATGTTTAATATACATATATATGGCTGATATATTGGCTGATATATATGTGGGCTCACAAGAAAAAAATGCATTTCAGTGATGCTTCTCACAATGAAAGCAATTTAGCCAACTCATTAAAAAGCACAGGTTGTCTTTAAATATGGCAAATATGTTCAATTTTACTTTTACGAATGTTTTTATTTCAATGTTCATGTTTTTTCACTTTGTGTCTGACCTCTCAGTTTGAGTCAGGGGATTAAAGGTCGTCTGCCGTCTGATAGTGTCACCTGAAGTGTCAAACTTCAGGAGATGATTTACTACCTTACTATTTTACTACCTTTACTGAAGAAATTAAATCTTGCAGACTATATACTTTTTATTGATTTAAGTGTTTGTAAACCTCTGAAATTAAAAATGAGCAAAGCATATCCCTCTATAGTGTGTACTTACCTTCGATCTGTAGCACTTAGTGGGGTTCCTGACTGCTCTGTCCTTCCTCTGTTATCTGCATAAGTCACTCATGACAGTTTTTCCAGACACCAGGCAATCCTTCCATAGTCCAAACCTCCTCCAGCACAGAGCAGGTGATTGCCAGCCACAGCTGTGCATGTTTCCCATAAGAGTGTGTTTGTGTTATGTCCATTCCTCCACTCTGGTCTCAGATTACACACAGCTCTGTGCTCTCTGCTTTGCAGTGTGTATAATCAAATCCCCTTTCTCTACCTCCTGAAAACTGAGAAATACCAGCTAAACTGTGGACTTTGAAAAGCTGTAAAGAAAAGAGATGGCTGCAGATAAACAGGTACATCAATTAAAGAATTAGCATTCAAATCACCATGTAAGCCTTTTCATGACAGGTTCTCTTAAAAGTAAACATAATATGGTGCTGCTGTGGGTGACCACCCTTTGAAAATGCTACATGCCTAGCTGCTGTGCTGACCCACTGGCTTCATTGCATGTTAAATGACTGATCTGGAACAAGCCTGCATATCAGGAAAGCCAGAGAAACGTTGGGAGTCTTTATCTGCAGAAATCCACAGTTGTGTATGTGACAAAGGTCTGCCAAGCTGGTATGTGTGGTGGCATTTCTGCAAGTAAAGTATCAATGGCTCACAGCTGAATTCAATTACATATAACAAAATGTTTAACACATTACAAACTGCAATGGTACATAAGAGCTGAGCTGGCTCCCCTGCTGTGTGCGCCTGCTTCAGCTAGCAAGTTTGTTATACAATAGTATAACTAGCTGACTTGCACCTTCCCTAAAGATGCTTATAGTAAACCTGTCATGGGGGAATTATGGGGGCAGCCATTGTTGACCTCATTCTTTAATTCTGTCACAGACCTAGTATGCAAATCAGCAACGACAGAGAAGTGTCAGAAATCCTTATCTGCATACTTGTTTCAGGCTAGTGACCTAGGATACTAAGTTATAATAATAATAATAATAATATAATAACACAGCGACAAGGATTTGAAAAATAAAAAGTCAGCAGTATTTTAAGGGGGAACCCTATGCAAAAAAATTAAAAGAAAAAAAAAAAATGGGTTTCCTCCCAAAATGCATGCCAATTCCTTATGTGAGCATGCATCCAGGCTGGCCAGGATGATGAGTGGGGATAGGGACAAGCCATTATTGGCATGAGAGCAACAAGGAGAAGATTGTTGATCAGGATTGACGGGAATCTGAGTTTAAGGATGATGTGATTGAAGATGGATTTACATCATAGAAGTTTTAGGGGATGGGGCATTATTAGATTGACATTTTTTTTTTGTGAATGAGTAGGGGTACAATATACCCTTTACACTTTCAAATGGGTGGGGCAGTATCTAGCTTGAGATTTTACAGTTCCACCACAACCACCAGGCTGGGGTTGTAGGGATGAGACCCTTTGTCAGCATGTCAAGGTACTCCCCATGCTGTGGGCATGTGGTTTAGGAGGGGAGGGGCAGACAGGCTGTATGTGAGGATAAGGGCTTACTGTGGTCGTGCGGGAATTTTATTGTCATCGGTGTGGGGTTCCTCCCTAAAATCCATACCAGTACTCTCAATGGGCCATCTTTGACATTGCCTGCTGCATAACAACCAATGACACTGTTCAGCCTGCGGGGCTGAACATACACAGGACCAAACCATGCACTGAGGATGGAGTGTCCGGTAAAGGCACCACTTTCTGTAGACTGTAAAAAATGACTGTTTATTTTCTGAACATTGTGTTTGTTTACTACTTGAAACTTATCTTAGCAAGGACAGGATAGAATTCACTGTTTTGTACAATGACAGTATCTGCTTTGTCCAGGCACAATACATAATGTTGAAAGCTCTCAAGTCCATTGATATCATTCATTGCTTTTGACCTTTTCTTAACATCTTCATTTATCGAATCTTCAAATATGTCAAAGAAGACTTGCACTAAGGAAGTATGGAAGCTTGCGTTGCTCACCCCTTCTTCTGAAAATATAATTCTCCTTGCTGTCAACTAGCTCCCGTGACCCATGTGTAGATCAGGAGTTATTACATTATTCTGATGTTCCTGATCTGCATGTTGGTTCCAGGAATTTGGAAGCCATAACAGTCAGGCAACTAGCATTTCAAAAGAAGTACAGGACTGACAGTTTTTATTTGAAGCAAAACTAATTAAAAGAAAAATCGCAAACAATCCTACCTGAAAAACAAGATACATACTTGTCTTGCAGCACACAACAGAAAATCAATCTGATTAATAAAAACCCTCCTCTGACACTGGGAGTGTCCATGTTCTTGGTCTCCTCCCACCAACTTCCGCATTATTACTGTCAGTTGGGAGACTTATTCAGAAATGTGAAGAACCAAAGAAATTGAAAATCCCAAAGGTGTCGGTTTCCCAGTGGACTTCAAAGAAGGATTATTGAGCAGAGCAGTGTTCTGACAGTGCAGCTAATAGGAAAGGAACATATTCTCTCTTATCTTTTTCAGGTAAAAACATTTGCTATTTTTATTTTTAATTACAGTGATGCGTTAAAGAAGTTTCCTGCCTAGTTAAAGTAAAACTTAAAAGTTAAAGTAGTATTAAAGCCTCTTTTTTTCACACCACCACTTTACTCTTGATGGGCTTAAAGGGGTTGTAAAGGCAGAAGTTTTTTTTTATCTTGATGCATTCCATGCATTAGCATAAAAAGCCTTCTGTGTGTAGCAGCCTCCCAATCACCCCCTATTACTTACCTGAGCACCCTCTCTGTCCAATCATGTCCACAAGTCCCTCGGCCATTCCTGACTCATTGGCTGAGACACAGCAGCTGCGCCATTGGTTTCCACGGCTGTCAATCAAAGTAATTTAGCCAATCGTGAGAGAGAGGGGATGGGGCCAAATAGCAGCTCTGTGTCTGAATGGACACAGGGAGCTGTTACTCGGCACGGGTGCCCCCACAGCAAGCTGCATGCTGTGGGGGCACTTGACAAGGTAAAGGGGCCAGGAGCAGCGAAGAGGGACCCAAGAAGAGGAGGATCCAGGCAGGTATAATTAAACAATCACTTTAACACAGTATTAAAATACTTCTATTAACCACCAGTGCCCCGGAAGATTAGGCTGCTCAATGACCAGGCCATTTTTTTGGGATACAGCACTGCATCGCTTTAACTGACATTATACCCAAACAAATTTGACGTCCTTTTTTCCCACAAATAGAGCTTTTTTTGGTGGTATTTGATCATCTCTGTGGTTTTTATTTTTTGCACTATAAACAAAAAAGCGACAATTTGAAAAAAACACAACATTTTGTACTTTTTGCTATAATAAATACCTCCAATTTTTTTTTTTAAAGCAAATTTTTTCCTCAGTTAGGTCGATAAGTATTCTTCTACATGTTTTTGGTAATAAAAATCGCGAAGTACCAGGACGAGCAATCGCGGGTGCCCGCCGCTCATTGCGCCCGCTGTGCACTTGCATCGGCTGCAGGCGCACGCTCGCCCCTAGTGGCCAAAAAGGCGAAGCAACATAAGGTAACATTGTTTCACCCAGTCATGCCATTCTGCCACAGTAAAACTATGGCGGTTGGTCGGCAAGCAGTTAACAGCACATCTTGAAAACTCACTTTTTCCCATTCATCACTGGCATTCTCCAGCTTCCTGTGTGCTTCTTCCTGAACTTCCTGTCGGGAACTACACACTAGAAACATTACTTTCTGTTGAATAGGTTACATTCTTTGGGACCACGTGTCCCACTGTGCCTAGCACCTGAACACATGTGTGACCACCATTCATGAACTCATCATTTGCCTGCAGGAGGGCACAAAAGTCTGGTCTTTGGTGGGGTTTATTTTTGTTGCCCGTGTTTGTCAGTGCAGGAAAGGTTCATCGCCCTGTAATCTGGTTTCAGGAGTGAGCAAGAAAAGGGTGGTTGCTTGAGATCCTGAAAAGGAATAGAGCCACCCTAAAAGCGGATGTCACAGCCAGCACTTTCAGGACAAGCTTTTTTGTCAGGAAGCAGAAAATGTAATGCAACGTGGACCTGCAAAAATATGAGATGCTTTAATATTATCTGTAATACCACTTGCCACTCCTGCAGATATTCTGCGGCAGGCCAGCATAGGCAGGTTCGGTTTTATATATATATATATATATATATATATATATATATATATATGTATATATATATATATATATATATATGACTGAGCCCCTTCAAGGTTAAGAGTGTGCTCCTCCTGTAACTGCTGTGTCCACCAGATAATCGATAACCGGGTTATCATGTGACCGCTATGATTGGTCATAGCTATCACATGATAACAGTGTAAGAGTGTAAGCAACCTGTTATGAATGGCTTTCCGTTCATTAATAACTTGCTTACTGTAATTGGCCCAAAGCATTGACATGGTACCTGGCTACCTGCACCATATGATTAGCTTAGCCAGTCACAGATTACAACCAAAATCCTGCTGTTTGCAAATTGTTAACCCAGTGATCATCACTGTATAAGCAATAACAGTGTAAAAAAGAAAAATCCCTGATCACCCCCCCCCCCCCCAGAGTAGTACAGTGTCACTATGATGACAGGATGTAAAAAACAAAATAGTAAAAAAAGAAAAACTATTTTAAAAAGAAAGTAAAAAATTTAATAAATTATTTAAACATTTTCTACATACCTAGTTGGTATCTCTGACTGGGGTAATTTTTTGTACAAATGAGATAGGCCGTCAGTACATCAGGTCTGATCATTTTTCAAACATATATACCATAGTTTATAGACGCTATAATTTTCTTACAAACCAATTATTATACACTGGGATTTTACTTACCAAAGACAAGAGAATACGTATTAGCCTCAATTTATGAAGAAATTTGATTTTATTGAAAATCGTTTTATAATAGAAAGTAAAAAAATATATACAGGCATACCCCACTTTTAAGTACACAATGGGATTTGTTTACTAAAGCTGGAAAGTGCAAAATCAGGCTCACTTCTCTGCATAGAAACCAATCAGCTTCTAACCCCAGCTTGTTCAATTAAGCTTTGGTAGTAAAACCTGGAAGCTCATTGGTTTCTATGCAGAAGTGGGAGAAAAGGAGAGAAGGGAATTGGGACTTTGAATGAAGCAATTAAATAGTGGAGGTAAGTTACAATATAATGTATTTTATTTATAAATACTCTCAAAGCATTAAATCATAGTTCATATCATATATATATATATACACACATGTAGTGTGCACAAAAACTGAACATAGTAAACAAAATACACACATACAACACATGATCAGAGTAATAAATGTACAGATTGATACAAAAGGGCATGTATATGCCAATAGTACCATGCCCAATGCTGGTATGTACACCTACATGGTATATGTACATCTGTCAAAAAATATAAAAACATCATCAAGTCTAGTGGTAATGAATAAATATCAGTTCGTATGAGGTGTAACTGCAGCATCAAGTAAAGCTCAAAAAAATTTTTTTAGCCTACGGCACCTGGTATTCCCAGGCGGTCTCCCATCCAGGTACTAACCAGGCCCGACCCTGCTTAGCATCCAAGATCAGACGAGATCTAGCGCTTTCAGGGTGATGTGGCCGTAGGCGTACGCGTTTCATGGGTATTCCCAATCGTCAGGAGCAGATGCGGCGGACATTCCTATGGAATATATATAAAAAGGGATATAAAGAACTGAATTCTAAGTAAAAAATACTCAAAATAATTATACAAGTATAAATGGTTGACCAGCAACACTCACCAAACCTGTCCACAACCGCAGCTAGGAGTGGCCAGCCAAAGGTCAGGCGAGAATACAAACCCCACCACGGGAGCTGAGGCGGCATAGAAACAAGAATGCAGCATAGGATGGTATCAGGGCATAAGCAGTATGAATAGAATCTCCATGTGGCAAAGAATTGTGTCTATTGCGTGGAGCGAGGATATCTAAAAACAAAATGTTTAAGGGATATGTGTAATTGGAACAGTGACATGTTCTAAATAATAATTTTGTAAGAGTGAGAGTGTCAGATTATGAACGTGTAAGAATGTGAAAGGAAGCCACAAGGGGTGAGGACAATATAAGAGAAGTGCGAGAGAGATGTGAGAGTATCAGTGTAAAAAAGTAATAGACAAGTATGTGAATCAAACAAGCAAGAAAAAAACGAAAAATCTAAAAAATCCAAAACAAGTGGAAAGGTGATGGGGAATAAAACCTAAAAATAAATAAAAGAAAGGGGGAGGCAAGAAAAAGAGAGGATCTAGTCCAAAAGAAAAGCTGACCCTGATGCTGCATAGAAGCACCACCAGCAAACAACGTAGCCGGTGTGCAGTCCCCCAGCGGCAGACCAGTCAAATGAACAGCCTACTACACTGGGGGATATGAATATATGCCGCCAACGCCACATCAGTGGACCAATAGGGGAGAACCAACCGCACCTGAACCAAGTAACCACTCAGTAACAGGCGCGCAAGCTCCCCACATCGGAGCACATGATGTCAGAGGCAGGCGTCGGCGCAATGGCGCCAAAACTGACGTCATGCGCACGGTGCACCCGCCGTCATGCCCACAGCATGACAGACGTGGCGCCGATGCGCAGAAGGGCAAACGCCCGCCCCTCCCAAACGTAATACGTGTAAGGGGAGGAGAGGGAGGGTCCGTTGAGCGCATCGCAGCTCCCGCGGTGAGGAAGGACCATAGCCACACCCCCAAGCTAACCAATCCCCACATAGCGGATAGCTAACAAGGCCAAGGCAGTGTATTGGGCATCTGAATAGAGACGCTTCATGTGGGTACTTTGAACCAGCATAAGGAATGTTGCATGTAAAATAATACCATGTACAGTAATAACAATATAGATGGTCAATGAAAAATAATAGTAGTAATTTTAATACTTTTGATATGTAAGACCTTAACAGAAGGTACCCTATAAATGAGGGCAACCTCACACAGGGATGGCAGGGGAACACTGCCAATCCCAGATATTCAATTGCTTCCATCCCGGTATTTGAGTAAAATAGAAGAGGGTTGGGACTTTAAATGAAGCACCCTAAAGTGCCTCCATCCCGGTAATGGATAAAAGGAGAGAAGGGAATTGGGACTTTGAATGAAGCAATTAAATAGTGGAGGTAAGTTACAATATAATGTATTTTATTTATAAATACTCTCAAAGCATTAAATCATAGTTCATATCATATATATATATATACACACATGTAGTGTGCACAAAAACTGAACATAGTAAACAAAATACACACATACAACACATGATCAGAGTAATAAATGTACAGATTGATACAAAAGGGCATGTATATGCCAATAGTACCATGCCCAATGCTGGTATGTACACCTACATGGTATATGTACATCTGTCAAAAAATATAAAAACATCATCAAGTCTAGTGGTAATGAATAAATATCAGTTCGTATGAGGTGTAACTGCAGCATCAAGTAAAGCTCAAAAAATTTTTTTTTTTTTAGCTATCACATGATAACAGTGTAAGAGTGTAAGCAACCTGTTATGAATGGCTTTCCATTCATTAATAACTTGCTTACTGTAATTGGCCCAAAGCATTGACATGGTACCTGGCTACCTGCACCATATGATTAGCTTAGCCAGTCACAGATTACAACCAAAATCCTGCTGTTTGCAAATTGTTAACCCAGTGATCATCACTGTATAAGCAATAACAGTGTAAAAAAGAAAAATCCCTGATCACCCCCCCCCCCCCCCCCCCCCCAGAGTAGTACAGTGTCACTATGATGACAGGATGTAAAAAACAAAATAGTAAAAAAAGAAAAACTATTTTAAAAAGAAAGTAAAAAATTTAATAACAAATTATTTAAACATTTTCTACATACCTAGTTGGTATCTCTGACTGGGGTAATTTTTTGTACAAATGAGATAGGCCGTCAGTACATCAGGTCTGATCATTTTTCAAACATATATACCATAGTTTATAGACGCTATAATTTTCTTACAAACCAATTATTATACACTGGGATTTTACTTACCAAAGACAAGAGAATACGTATTAGCCTCAATTTATGAAGAAATTTGATTTTATTGAAAATCGTTTTATAATAGAAAGTAAAAAAATATATACAGGCATACCCCACTTTTAAGTACACAATGGGATTTGTTTACTAAAGCTGGAAAGTGCAAAATCAGGCTCACTTCTCTGCATAGAAACCAATCAGCTTCTAACCCCAGCTTGTTCAATTAAGCTTTGGTAGTAAAACCTGGAAGCTCATTGGTTTCTATGCAGAAGTGAGCCTGATTTTGCATGACTGTGCAAATGGCAGTTAAAGTAAAACAGGGCTGAATAGCAAAAATTGCTCTGATCATGAAGAGAGAAAAATCTTCCGGAGCTTAAGTGGTTAAATAAATGTAAGCTTTAATATCACGTTAATATTTTTAGTGGTCAATAAATCAGCTTGGTTAAATATCTATTTGAAATCTAAGAGATCTTACAGCAGCATTGAATAGCTAAGGGCTGCATCAGCTTGGGTTGTTACTTTTTAGTATGCATTTACATATACATTATTAAGGAGAGAGGGTAAGCCTTGACGTAGACAAAAGCCTAGTAATCCAGAAAAGTTTGTTTGTATACACTATCCGTCACATTCAGGACTTGCTGTGAGAAATGGGAATCTGCTTGTCTCTTATGTAAGTTAGTAATCAGATCTGGTATGCGGTTGGTTTCAGCCTGACACTGCTGCAGTGAATTTCATTCAGCAAGGCTGCTTCGCATAGCATATGACTGCAAATCTTCTCTTTCATACATTACAGTAGAGACCTTTGTGTGAGCAATCATTTAGCAGCTTAGGAGGCAACAGGGGGCCCAAAACCAAGACTTGTGTGCGAGTGCAAGAAAATAAGAATTTAGAGGTGGAAGAGAAACAGGACAGAAATAAACAAAATTAAAGAATGTGATTAACAATACTGTATGTTTGTTGTGTTTGTCCGTTTCAGCATAAGATTGTAAAGAGATAATTCTTCATAACCTCATTATTCTGCTATTGTTTACATTCAAAGAGCTGAACTTTGTAGCTGCCACATTAGACACACACAGACCATTTAAAGCTGAACTCCAGGCACAGAATCTTTCATTTTCATTTTTTTCATTTTAATATATTCCTCATTAGCTACAAAGGATATAAATCCAATTTTTTGTGTGCTAAATGCATTTGCAAACCCATAGTTAACCTTGTAAAAGGAGCAGTGACATCATAATGCTGCTGTACATAGCCAATTCAAAGAGCAGAGTTGTGGGAGGAGCCTGACAGGCTCCACCCACTACAGGCCACGTGCATAAAATTACAGGAGGGGTGGAGACAAGACCAGTCACCGTGCACAAGGAGAGAGAGACCAGCAGTGACCAGTCTTTATAACAGGAAGTTCCTGCACAGAGACAACGTTTCTCACTTGATTTCAGCACAGATCTGGAAAAATATACAAAGCACACTAAGATTCTATTTATAATTACACATGGCTCTTGTAGTTAGATGATATTTGTTTATCCTGGAGTTCAGCTTTAACGGTATTGCTCCTATTAAAAATGCTGGAAATCCCCCTTTGTTACTTAAAGGCAAACACCACCCTTGAAACTATATATTTTGTTGGAAGCATACACCCAAATGCCACCTTTTGGAACCTATATCTAGAGTTTAATAAGAAAAACAACTGTACTTTCCAACCCCCCACCCTTAAATCATCCTCTACCCCCACTAAATTGCAAGGAGCTTGTCCCTGGAGAATCTTGTTATTTGAATTTAGCTTCTCCCACACAGCCGCATCGTCTTTTCACAGATCTATTAACAGTGATGGAGAAGACTACATGTCCTACATGTCCCATTGCCACCATGGCAGAGGGACTCACAGGTTGTGTCGGCACAATTTTGGCGACATCACCGCACTTTAAGTCAATTGTTTCTTTCTAACACCATAACAGAAGGTCTGTACTTCTGTACATACCTGGGGCTGGTTCAGGAGCCTTAGCGTTACACCCGTCAAGCAATGTAATGCTCTGCAGGCTCCAGTGCAAAATTGTTAAAGTTGCTCATTTTTGATTTAATTATTATTGGTGTATTTATTTAATTTCCCTAAAAGGTGGACTGTGCCTTTAAGACAAAAGGGTGTAGATTTTGTAAGCACTGACAGCTTTCCATCTCTCTAGAATGCTGGAAATCCCCGTTAATTATTAGGAGTGAAGGTTGTGTAAGCACTAACAATTACACAGTGCATGCACACTAAGACACTGACCTTACTGCAATTTGAGTTAAATGAGAACTCCACCCCAAATGTTTAAGGCAGTGTTGTGTGCAGACTGAGGCGGACACCTGTTGTGTAAAATATTTAGGAAGGCAGCATGCTGGGAACATCTAGAGAAGTGCATCTGTCAGTCCACTGCCTTCATTGATCCTGCTGATGTGCCTGTTCTGATTCTTCTGTCAGAAGATTTCTCCTCAAAGTCAGTGGAGATGACTCATTAGCCTTAACAAGCTTAGGCAGAGCAAGCAGTAAAGAAAACAGATCAGTGTGGGAGCTTAACAGAGGGGCTCTTCAGGAAATCAAATTCACACATCTTTATCCAAAATTGGAAGGGATAGTGACATTAAACTCTGGTCTAAACTTTGGTCTGAGAAAAAAAAGAGATTCTATTCAAGTATGTAGCCCTAACAAGTCCTTTCTTTTGCCCTTAGCCTGCTGCAAATCTCTAAATTCCCTCTTTTTTTTTTTTGCTGCTGTGATCTGACTTTGACTTAAGGGGGGCTATGTTCATTCTTTGTATGTAATTACATAGCCACCCTCTCTTGCTTCCTCCCGAAATCAACCAAAGACTATGGAATATGGGATTTGTTGCGTGTGTAGCGTAGTGCACGTGACGTGACTACAACTAACGTGCACTGCTCATTCCAAACAAATAAAGTGTGGGGGAAAAGAAGAGGCAAACCGTAACTAAAGGCATTTTTTTGTTGTTTTGGATATCATGGAGAAGGATTAGAACATGTGTCAGGCTTTTATTGCTGTTTGTTCCTCCATTAGGGAGACTCCCCCCTCTCTATTTGTCATGCTTACTGTTATCGCTGAGAGTGAAAATAAAATAAAATCCCACATTTTGGATTGCCCCTAGAACAGTAAAAGAGGGCAAATCTTTCAATGGGAACACTATTTCTGGTGACAACCAGAGATGTCTCTATTTGGGGAGATTTCTTCTTACCTCCCATTTTCACTGTGGGACAGAAAGTGAAGGGAAATCACCTCAATAGGACACTTATAGAAAAAAAAAGACTGGCAGTGATTATAACCCTCTCTTACTCTATCCAAAATGAAAAAAAAAAAGCTTGGCCTTTGATTCTACTTCAAGGAAGACATTACAAAATACAGTAAAAAAAAAAAACGATTTCATGCAAAATAGATGGCAGGGCCATTAAGTAGTGAATGTGTATGAACTATTCTTGGAGTACGGATATTGTTTAATGCAACATATGCAGGGTGGATAAAAATCAATGATTTAAAAAAAAAAAAAAAAAAAAACTGTTTTTTAAAGATAGTTTTCTATTCAAAATACATTAATAATTTAGTTTATTCAGCATTAAATGGAGCTTAGTTATGTAGCTTGAGGCTGTATATTCTCCAATATTTACATTTGCAAGCTGAGCTAACATGCACTGCATTGATGTATTCACATAGTAACCATGAGCTCAAACAAAGTTCAGGAATAATCCTTTATCTCATTATTTTGCAAATCTATGTACACTACAAACTGTATGATTGAATTGGTTCTAATATCACTGTTTTACTAACCTGACAGCTTATTATTCTAAATAGGAAACCTTCATTTTGTTTGCAAATATAAAAGATTCTAACTACCAGCAATAATAAGTCCTGACATTTAAAGAGCACCTGTCACTTCAGATCCATCGCCTGTTAGCGGGCATCTACTCACCCGCTGCCGCCACATCCCTCACCTTGTTGTGTCACTGCCGCATCATCAGCCATTCCATTAACCACTTCAGCCCCGGAAGATTTGGCTGCTCAATGACCATGCCATCTTTTGCGATACGGCACTGCGTTGTTTTAACTGACAGTTGCGCAGTCGTGCGATGCTGTACCCAAACAAAATGTAAATTTTTTCTCACAAATAGAGCTTTCTTTGGTGGTATTTGATCACCTCTGCGTTTTTTTTTTTTGCTATAAACAAAAGAGAGACAATTTTGAAAAAACATAACATCTTTTACTTTTTGCTATAATAAATAACACACATTTTTTTATCAAAATTTTTTTTTTCCCTCAGTTTAGGCTGATATGCATTCTTCTACATATTTTTGGTAAAAAAAAAAAAAATGCAATAAGCGTGATTAGTTTGTGCAAAATGTATAGCCTCTACAAAATAGGGGATAGATTTATGGCATTTTTATTATTTTTATTTTTTTACTAGTAATGGCGACGATCTGAGATTTTTATTGGGACTGTGATATTGAGGCGGACATATTGGACACTTTTTACACATTTTTGGGACCATTGACAATTATACAGCGATCAGTGCTATAAAAAGGCACTAATACTACTGTATAAATGTCGCTGGCAGGGAAGGAGTTAACACTAGGGGGCGATCAAGGGGTTAAATGGGTTACCTAGGTGTGTTGTAACTGTAGGGGGGATGGGACTGACTAGGAGGAGGTGAGAGAGATCAGTGTTCATAATTAGTATGAACACATGATCTGACTCTACTCCCCTGAAAGAACCTGGATCTGTGTGTTTACACACACAGATCCCGGTTCTCGCTCTGCCCGCCGGGCACTCGCAGCGGGTCTGGGCGCACGTGCCCCTAGTGGTCAAAAAGGCAAAGCGACGGAAGGTAATGTCGTTTTGCTTAGTTGTGCCAGTCTGCTGCAGTAAAAGTGCGCCGGCTGGTCGGCAAGTAGTTAAAGTGAATGGGACTTCGGTGAGTCAATAGTGGGTCAGAGGAGAAGGAGCTGCTGCAGGACTGAGATTAAAGTTTCTCTTTAAAAATTATGATTTAAATCGAGTTGATTTAAATAAAGCCTTTTTACTAGTGATTTAAATCATGATTTAAATCAACTTGATTTAAATCAAATCCACCCTGAACATATGTGTGCAAAAGGCACACGATCAAGCTTTTTTAGATGTTCAATGCACATGGCACACAAGATCAGTTAGGGGGTCACATTTGCTGGGCTCAGGAAGGTCTAAGGATGTATAATAACACTCAGCAGAAGTGCTCAAATTATCTTTATAGTACTTTCTCCCACTTCTATTCATTTCCATTTGATAAATCACAAAGACCCTGGCATTCATAAGGAGTGGCACAGAAATTCAAAATGTATAGTGGGTTTAAATCTAGGCCATATATTTTAAAATAAAACACTAATCTAGTGAGTGAAGGCCAGCATTAAGTGCTCAGATTTTTTTGTTTGCTTTGCAACACTTTATTATTATTATTATTATACAGGATTTATATAGCGCCAGCAGTTTGCACAGTGCTTTACAACATGAGGACAGACAGTACACTTACAATACAAATCAATACAGGAGGGATCAGAGGGCCCTGCTCGTTAGAGCTTACAATCCAGAAGGGAGGGTCAAGTGGAAACAAAAGGTAATAACTGTGGGGGATAAGCTGATGGACAAAATGAAAATACAGTTGTTAGGTGTGGGTAGAGTAGGCTTCTCTGAAGAAAATAGTTTTCAGGGATCGTCTAAAAGCTAATAAAGTAGGAGATAAGCGTACAGATTGGGAGAGGGCATTCCATAGGATTGGAGAGGCTTTGGAAAAGTCCTGGTGGTGAGCATGCGAGGAGGTGACGAGGGAGCTAGAGAGCAGGAGGTCTTGGGAGGAATGAAGAGAACGAGTAGGTTGTTGTTTAGAGACTTGGCTAGTGATGTAGCTGGGGGCGAAATTGTGGCTGGCTTTGTACGTAGTTGTTCGTATTTTGAATTTAATTCTTGGCCACGCGGAAGCCAGTGGAGGGATTTACAGAGAGGGGTAGCAGACACAGAGCAATTGGTAAGGTGGATGAGTCTGGCAGCAGCATTCATGATGGACTGAAGAGGTGATAGACTATGTAGAGGTAAGCCAATGAGAAGGGAGTTATAGTAGTCGAGGTGAGAGATGACCAGCGAGTGAATTAAGAGCTTTTTTGTGTAATTGGTTAGAAAGTGGCGTATTTTGGAGATGTTGCAGAGGTTGAGGCAGCAGGATATGGACAGTGATTAGACGTGTTGCTTGAAGGAGAGTTATTTTTATTCTGACTAGACCTGTCAAAACACACAACAAAATGCATATGAAACCAGAGCTTCATTTTAATCCATTTGTGGTAGGCTGGTTCGGAAGTGTACAGAAAATATACCATTACCTTGTGAATAATCATTGGACCAACAGAAGGAGGTGTGACCCTGGCCTATACTGTTCAAACTGGTGTGATTTCCTGCATGTTAGGGCTCATTCAAACGGGTGGCCAGGACAGAAGTAAAAGAAGGTGGTTGAGCTACAGTTTTATTCCTTCCCTCCCCAACTGCCCACCTAAACAAAGAAATGCAGCAGCTTGATGTTGTACACAAACTGCAGCTACAATGCTTTGCTTTGAAGCTGCAGCAAAATGAAACAGCATGTCACATTTGATGGGTGAATGGGGCCATCCCACAATTGCTTGCAATATGCAAGGTAGTGGCATAATCAGTCAACCTTTTGAGTGTTAAATTTGGGGGAAAGGAGTCAACATATCACCACTTCAAGACCTGTCAGACTTCTTCTAAAAGCGACCCGCTGCAGATGCCTTTAAGAGGGGGCAATTATAATAGCCGCATGTGTGAATGACTTGTCTATGCGATCTGATATGCACTGATAATGCTTATTTTTACATTACTAGTCTAGTTGATATCAACGCTGTGCTGTATCAGAATTTATTAAGAAGAATCCTGTGTGCACAATATCCTCTCCTGTCTTGTGAATGTTCAGTTCTAGCCATTTGAATTGTCAGAAATAGAGATGCGCCCATGGATCTTTCATATCTGTAGTGTGAAGTATCTCTTTTCTGTCACATGAATGTGGTGGTGTAACAAACATATTAGCAAAACACAAATCTCAGTGTAAATTTGTAGCAGTTTTATGCTGTTTATTATACTGTTTCTAAATCCTCTCATGTATCTTCATAGTGAAGACAGCTGAAGGTTTGATAGATAACTCTATATGCATCAATATTTAGCTTTGCTAATAAGTATTATAAGTCCAGAGGTCTCTGGCTGCCAAGTCACAGGAGAAAATGCTTTATAGACTGAACATAATGAACACACACTGCTTTTCCTCATCTTCATTAACGCTTTAACTGTTAAATCCATAACATTAATGAATGCTTTTCCTTTGGATACAATAATGGTGATGTGTTTTTTATTAGGTAGATTTTCCCTGGTTTCACAGCTGGGCTACTTTCATAAACAGTCCCCTTCAGTATGAAATAATAAGCTGGCAACAGCATTGCCTACTTCTTGTAGCAATGAAAGAAAGGAGCAGACATATGACATGTCTGATCACTTCAATCCCTACTCATAGGATCTTAGCCCACCATTCACACATGAGTGATTTATTACGAGATTGTTGAAGTGGACAAATCTCAAGATGAGGAATTCCATTGTGCTCAGTGTGCCCGTTCACACCTGAGCACTGCATCATTGGTTGCTTCTAATGTAAAAGTTCCAAAAATGCATGAGCTTCTTTGGGCAGAATCACAAATTTTCGGCCCCATAAACTTTAAGGAGAGCACCTGAAAAACGTATGTTTATGCATTCTTAGGCCACTGCCTTTTAACCACATAACGACCGGTGCAAACCGATGTACGTCGGCAGAATGGCACAGACAGGTAAGTGGGCGTAATATATACTTGGGGATTGTGCCTCCTGCTGATATTCCCCCCAAGCTCTAGAAATACTTTAAATATGTGCCAAAACTCACTTGTAATCACTCTATTATCTTAATACATTGTGAACCCCCAAAATAGCCCCCAAATGTACAAAAAAACACTGTTTATAACAGAAAACATAAATGCAAATGTATGTCTCATTAAATCATAGTCCTTAATAAGCAATGGTTGTTTCAATCATCTCCAACTGTGTCATCTCAATCCCCGTTCATCTTCTGATGAATATTCCACATGTGTCACCAAAGGAAAACCAGAATCGTGCCACCACCACCTTATAGAATGGCCACTCACCAGACTTCACCATACAGTAAGCCTTCGGTTCATTCAACGGATAACCAATCCTCAATTTACTTCTCCCGTTAGCAATTTCTCAATAACCATATGTTCATACAAAGATAAATAGAACCAACATAGTGTAAAACCGTTTCACCTTTAATTAGGGAATTCTTTTAAAACATATTGCACGCACATTTCAGTGTGTCTATTAGCTGACACCAAGTTTATCCAGCCATAAGAAAACAGCATGGGATCGGGCAAGCTAATGGTGTTCCGCAGGTGGTACTCTCTTCCCTCCACTCAGCCGACCCGTTCCTGGCTATTCCTTAAAGAAAGTATGTCTCCCACAGCTTCTACGCGTTTCGCAGTTAAACGTTGTCAGGAAGCTGTGGGAACCCCTACCAACCCCTCCTTTTATATTAGCCTCAATTACCTGTCTGAGTGTCACCGGAAGTGGCTTAGCCGCCATCTTAATTCTGGAAGTGTATATTTAACCTTTGTGTTTTTTTTTGTATATTTGGGTGCTATTTTGGGGGTTCACAATGTATTAAGATATAGAGTGATTACAAGTGAGTTTTGGCACATATTTAGTTAAAGTATTTCTAGAGCTTAGGGGGAATATCAGCAGGAGGTGCAATCCCCAAGTATATATTGTGCACTTATCTTTAACCCACAAGGTGGGGGAGTCAGATTGGGATTGCAGCGCACCTAAAAAAAGAAGGGGTAGGTCTGAGCGCACGGTACATTTTTTTTTTAGGTAAGTGGGCGTACCTGTACTTCCCTTTGAATTTGCCACCGTGCCATTGCGTGTGTGCCACCGTGCGGAGCTCTGTGAGTCAGACCGCAGGTCCCACAGCCTTGATGTCCGCGGTCACACCCACGATCGTCTCACGGAGAGGCCTAGTGACACTGTCGCACTGATCATAGCTCCCTGTGATCGGGAGCTATGATCAGTGATGTGTCACACACAGCCCCTCTCCCCCACAGTTAGAATCACTCCCCAGGACACACTTAACCCTTCCCTAGCCCCCTAGTAGTTAACCCCTTCACTGCCAGTGTAATTTTTACAGTACAATTTAATCGCACTGATCGCTGTAAAAATGACAGTGGTCGCAAAAATGGGTCAAAATTGTCCGATATGTCCGCCATAATGGCGCAGTCACGATAAAAATTGCAGATCGCTGTCATTACTAGTAAAAAAAAGAAAATATTAATAAAAATGCCATAAAACTAACCCCTATTTTGTAGATGCTATAACTTTTGCACAAACCAATCAATAAACGCTTATTGCAGTTTTTTTTTACCAAAAATATGTAGAAGAATACATATCGGCCTAAACTGAGGAAAAAAATTGTTTTTTTATATATTTTTTGGGGATATTTATTATAGCAAAAAGTTAAAAATAATGCGTTTTTTTCAAAATGGTCGCTCTATTTTTGTTTATAGCGCAAAAAAAATAAAAGCCACAGAGGTGATCAAATACCACCAAGAGAAAGCTCTATTTGTGGGAAAAAAGGATGTCAATTTTGTTTGGGAGCCAAATCGCACGACCGCGCAATTGTCAGTTAAAGCGACGCAGTGCCGTATCGCAAAAAGTGCTCTGGTCATTTGCCAGCCAAATGCTTAAGTGATTAAAATATGGGGCTTAAAGAGCACCATGCCTCATATATATTTGTTTCATAGTAATTGCATACATGCTAAGTAAGGTGCAAGCTCTTCAAGATATTCATTACCCCTCATAGGGATCACAATACTGTACCAGTGTCTTGTGTACCTGACAAAGCCTTCATCATCTTTTTTCATTATCAGGATGTTGCTATCTTGGTTCAGGCACTCCAAAGTCAGTAATCACTATTAAGACAGAAATCCTGCTGTCATGCATTTTGTGAAAGGTCAAGCATGGGAGCAGAGACATAATACCAGCATCTTTTAGTCTGTAAATTTGTGAACTATTGGCGTACTTGTTAGTTTCTTCAGAAAGCACACTGGAACTTCCAGCTCCTATTCCAGATCCATCTCCTATTCTCCATAAAACCTGTCCTCTGAAGCTGCTTCTCTTTGGTGTTTCGTCCATTGGTCACACTGACCTCATCACATACAATGCAATACCAGCACTCCTGCACTGTAAGGGGGGACGTTGAGGAAACACCCACCCACCGGAACATCAGAGGGAAGAGAAAATTGCTGCCTGTTCTATGATTGCCACAGATTCCTAACTGCCTAAAGGCAGCTTTAAAATCTGTACTGATGTATAAAAGAGAGAGCGGGTGTTAAAAGTGTGGAGGGGGGTCTGGAATGATGGAGGTCTTCAGGAAATAACCCACCTTCTTCCTATGCATGGATCACAAGCCACTTACATTTTGTGCATTTCATAAACCTGCAAGTTAATTAGCATCTCTGCTGTCCAAGCTCTCCCCCCACCAAACATGGCCACCGCAAGATTTATAGGCTAGAACAGCCTTTTTCTACCAATGTGTACTCTGGGCTCTTCGGGGGGGCCTTGGCAAAATGCCTTAAAATTGCCACAAATTACCCCAAAATTGGAAAAAAGACAGTGGATTAATCCTTCCTTTTTGATACACAAAGCCACAGGTTTTTATTGTGAAGTGTTACAACTTTTGGCACCATGGGCCATCCACTGGATCCTGACAGCTAATTATGTCATTGGATGATAAGGAGGATGTCAGGTGCCCACATCCTTGTTTGTCCTTCCTCTGCCCCCTCCGGCAGTACTGGGGTCACATTAGCAGAAAAAGGGAGTAAAACTGGGGGAGAAGAGAAATGCTAGAATATGGTCAGTACCAGTTTTCAATGGTGGAGGAATAAATCACCTCTAACGTTGGGTGGCCCACGTTTATGAATGTTGCTGCGATATGTAAAACTGTTCATTTGGTGTTGTGGTGGAGAGATAACTAAGTAAACCACAGGGGCATTTAAGTCACAAACACTGAGCCCTTCAGGTTATAATTAACCCCTGAAAACGTATGTTCATAGAAAAGGTAATAAATAAGGAAGTAATTGTTTTGCTGGGAGTACCCTAAGTGATGAATGGGAGCTTGTGTGTATAGTGAGGTTTAGCAGGCAATTCAATGCACAAATCCTCAAAATCATTTTGCTGGCCCTTGAATGTACAGTGACATCACCTGCAAAAAAATGCCCAAAAAAACCCTGCTCCTGCCCATTGAAATCACTGGGCAGCGTGGCTATACCGCCGGAAAAGCGCTTTGCAAATGGTTTTAACCCTTTCGTGGCTGGTTTTAACCCTATCTCGGCCACTAGCGGGGGTTAAATTGACAGAAAAGCGCCATTAAAAATAGCAGCGCTTTAATGCCAACTCACCCACCGCAACCACCGCCCCAGTGTGAAAGGGGCCTTATGGACCGAAATATACAGTCGTTTTTTTTATTTCTACAAAGCTTTAAAGTGCTAAAGTGCTTATTAGCTTTCCCTGTGGATTCCTACGTTGATTACCTCACAGAAAAGTGTACAATAGCAGTCAAATGCTTAGAGATAAAAAATATGATACCCTCTCAGTTGTTGTTGCGTTATGATTTTTAATCCTGAGCAGGGCTGGGCATTATTTTCACAACTTTTAGCAACATGAGCAAAACGAATTTGTTTCAAATTTTATGCAACTTAATATAATGTGCTCTAGAATCATATTCACATGCTATGTTTAGTGATGTCTCCTTAGATACCATTCTTTTTTGTGTTTTTATGACTAGTCATGTCTATATTATGTTTTGCTTCCAGTTAAATTAGTATATTGTTTCTTGTTATCAAGGTGTTTTTTATTTTTTATCTCAAGTATTGGAAGAATAACTGGACATTTAAGGAAGTTAAATATTATAATGTATTCTTGGATATAAAAAAACTGCAACACTGCACTTATCCCTAAAGTTTTCAAAGTCACTATATCGTAAATCCTCTTACATAACAAGTAGTATTAAAGTGGTTGTAAACCCTTACAAACCACTTTGACCTACAGGTAAGCCTAGATTAAGGCTTACCTGTAGGTCCAAGCAATATCTCCTAAACCTATATGGTTTAGGAGATATTTGCCCGAAAACGGGCACCGCTGTCTACGGCGCATGCGCCGTAGACAGCGGCGCGCAGGCGCACTGAGCGCGGCAGTTCCAAGAATGGAGCTGCCACATTTGTCGACTCCCGTGCACATGCGCGGGAGTGACGTCATCGCGGCTTCGCCGAATGACAGCGGTGGAGCTGCGAGACACCACCAGCAAGATGGATGCGGCGGACTACAGGGGACAGCGGCGACTTCGCTGGCTCCTGTGTCAGGTAAGTGACACATAATGGGCTACTATGCGATGCATAGTGGTCCATTATGCTTTACCTTTGCAGGGAAAAAAAAAGGAAGTAAACTCATCAGGGTTTACTTCCTCTTTAATGTGATTACAGGTACATAGCTTTCTCAGCCTTTTTAGGGCCATACCATATACAGTAATAGCAAACTTTGTTATGCCTTGTGTGTGTAAATGAAATAATGATTATCTACAGTATTGATTCTTCAATATAAGGCTGTGATAGCAAGTGAAAGAGACCATAAGCTGACTGAATAGAAGTACTGTTTATCTACTAGTCTTCCTTTTATACCAATTGTATAATCACATATTATTTTGAGCAGTTTACCTCTGAAGTTTAATCTGCTGATAGTTTGTTTTTCCTGGTTCCTCTGTTTCTTTCTTATCAACCTGCTTAATGAAATTTCCTAGATAAAACATTTCTAATTTCAGTAACTACCTTGTTTTAGACCCACTGACTTCATCAATGGGCTTCTGTGCTTCTCTGTGCAATGCCAGAAAATCATGGCTGGTGGGAGCCATCTCAGCACCCTTCCCCAGTACTCCTCTCAAGCCTTGATGAAAATTGTGTAAATATTAAAATGCCTTAAAAAGTGAATATAAGTCTGAAGGAGTGAGCTTTCCAAGACAGACTGTATTTACATGCAGACCACCCTAGGTAATACCCATATGCGATACTGGGCCTCACTGTTTTAAGTAACTGAAATCTAATAAATAAAGGGGGAGGGCCAGGAACAGTAAGACTGGGAAGGAAAAGGCTAAATGATTTTGGATGTCCTCCAGCCAGGAAAGGAGGCAGTCTCTATATGACTTGCTGAAGATTCAAATGCACTCTGTAAGCGTACTACAGTGTGCAGGGAAATCAGTGTAAGCAAATTCATTGCAGCAGAGGAGACAGTACAACTGCACAAGACTTAAAGTAAGCCTGGAGTGTAGCCTTCAAGTGCACTTGTGTCCAGAATATGCACAGCATGCACAGTAGGAACCCGGATGTGAAGCTGCAAGACTTCACTTCCTGTTTCCCTTACTTCAGATGCTGGCACCTTCTCCCAGGGCCGATTGAAGAATTGGCTCAGGTGAGGACATCACTGGATCCAGGGGCAGGTAAGTGTACTTATACTGAAGGTCAGAAGCTACAATATTTGTCGCTGCTGATTTTACATTTTGTGGGGGGAGCCTGGAGCTCTGCTTTAAAATGTGGGATTTTTTTTCACTTTCACTATTGATCATAACAGTAAACAGGACAAATAGGAGATGGAGTCGCTGGCGACAGACATGGCCAGCTAAAACTCCACATCTCTCTGGACTCCTCGGCTGATAAAGACACCCCGTGGGGCATGGTAAACTGAACATAATCTTACCATAAGCCTCCTCAGTGATCCTGGGATAAATAAAATGGTCTTTGGTGCCGTCCGAGGTAAAAATAAGCAAACGAGTATCAAGGATACACGGTTAAAAGGCCCCTGTAAAATGGCACAGCCTCCTTCCTTACACACAGGCACATCTCTTGCTGCTAAGCAACTGCAGTTACCTCAGGATGCCTATAATGACTCTGACTGTGAATACAGCGTCGCCTCACAAGAAAAACAGATTCCTGAAATCCAAAAATTTTGGGACAAATAGACCTCAGACTATATAACTGAAAGTCTCACAAAAGAAATCCGTGAATTAGGCCAGCCCACTTCTGACCTAGAAATCAGAGTGGATGACATGGAAGCGAATGTACTGTCCCATGATAATGAATTAGATGCTCTTCATGAAGAAAACCTTATTCTGCAAACACACTGAGAGGACTTTGAAAATAGAGCACGTCGATCAAATCTTCGCATACGATGAATACCTGAGACTATTGTTGACCTTTATTCTACTATGACCACACTTTTCCAAGAACTACTAGATGTATAGGATTCACAGAGCTTTAACACCACGCAAACCAGAAGCCCCCCCTCGTGATATTATTCCACTTCTATCTCACCAAAGAACAACTCATGGCTGCAGCTAGAGGAAAAGATTCCCTCATCTTTCAGGATCATCCTTGTCAGCTTTTTTCTGACCTTTCTCCAATTACCGTGGCTAAGCGACATGCAATGAAATGCTTACTTCATAATCTTCAGCAACGCCAGATCCCTTATCAATGGGCATTCCCATTTTCTATTCGCACACTTAGGCTGTTATCAGCAATTTTGGGCAGTGGCGTTTTTGAGCAGTAAAAAAACCCCAAGACTAGTGGGTTCTGAGAGACGTTTTTCAGCTGTAAAAATGCTCTAATGCTGATAAACTCTCTAAAACATCACTCACCAGCGTTTTTTAATGTTTTTGATCCATTGAAAAAAATATAACCGCTAAAATGCTAACGCTGAAAAACGCTATAAACGCTAATAAATGCTATAAAAAGGTAATGCAAAAACATTGAAAAAGGCCATAATGATCCTGTTTATCACTATCACTATTTTCCTTCTTCATTACTGACAATCCAATGATAAGTAATATTGCTATGCAAACTATACAGTTTCTTATTTGAATGTAATTTTTTCCCTAGGGTTACTGTAGGTATATATACTCACCTTACAGTATAGTTGTTAATAGCTAATTAACCTTTTATTTTGTTTTACCCTTGCTCTTTTTTTTTTCTCAACGGCCGAACTTGGGTGTCCAAGTTGCTCTTTTTCTGTATATAGATCTTGGGCGTTGGGGGTCTTGAGAGATTGTCACTGCTCCCCCTATCTTTCTGTTCTAGGATAAACCTCCATCCTGACCTATTATTGGAGTACCTCCTTGGATAGTTACTAGGCCTCTGAGTTAGGGTTTTTTTTACCCACTCAGTACGCCGCCTTTTTACTTTTCTTATTCGCACAATTTACTTACTATTATTTGACTATATGAATCTTACTCTCTTTTTCTTCCTCTTTATTCTGTCTCTACTCCCCTTTTGGTTCTCCCCCCCCCCCCCCCCCGGGTAATTGTAGACTCACAATCTATGAATGCAGAATACTACAATATTTCCTTTAAGATTTACCGATGACCCCCTTAAATGTCCTTATGTTAAACGTACAAGGTCTAAATATCCCACAAAAGCGTACTAACGTTTTTTGCTCCTCAACTTCCTCAAAAGCACATGTATGCCTCCAAGAAACCCCTAAATATTTTGGTTCAGCTTATAGCTTATCCCCAAGTTTTTACAGCCTCTGCGAAAACAAAACAATGAGGGGTACTAATAGCGTTTCATCGTACTATACCCTTTTCCCTTCTGACAGAGATCAAAGACCCAGAAGGTCACTATCTTATACTCACGGGATATCTATTCGATTTTCTAATCACAGTGGTATCCTACTATGCTCCTAACAAAACTCCATCCTCATCCCTCTCCCATTTATTACAGCTAATTGATACTCATAAAACAAGCACATTTTTAATCGGTGTCAAGTCCTTTATCCTTTTTTAGATAAATCCCCAACTCCTATTGCATCTAGTTCTCAATTTCGTAAGTTCCAATAACTTCTTCAACAACACTCTCTATTAGATTCTTGGTGAAATCAATCCTGCTAGGCGCCAATTTACTTTTTATTCTCATCCCCATAAATCATTTTCCCATATTGATCACATTGTGATCTCAATAGG
The DNA here is from genome assembly GCF_037356315.1 of Lithobates pipiens. Lineage (NCBI taxonomy): Eukaryota > Metazoa > Chordata > Amphibia > Anura > Ranidae > Lithobates > Lithobates pipiens. The sequence goes on along the minus strand of NW_027507718.1, from coordinate 24,968,655 downwards.
CATGCCTGAACTCCTTTCTTCATCTATTATCCCTGTTACATGGACTGACCACTGTGCTGTACGTTAAACTTTCACTTCTCTAATACCAAAAACACAAGATTTTACATGGCATATTAATGACTCAATCCTATTTCATCCATCACGCTCATCTGATCTAGAAAGCCATAAAACATTACCTGGCCAATAATGAGACCCCTGATAAATCCCCATTGACCCTATGGGAAGCTCATAAACCTGTTCTCCATGGGGTTTGTATACGCCAAGCCTCATTTCTTAAAAGAGAAAAATGCCAACTAAAACAAAAATTAGAAGCAGAATTTAATACATGCCACACAATCTTTAAATCCAATCCTACCCCTGTAACTAAATTACAGCTTGATAAATCACTGATTTATCAGAAACTGTAGATAAAATGTTATGTAAGTCTAAACATAAATTTTATCTTAACGCGAATAAACCAGACACTCTTTTAGCCCAAGCACTTGAAAGAAACAAAATCACCCCTTTAAACCGATTCAACTGAAATTATCTCATGATACATTTACTAATAATACAGTAAAGATCCTCCACACCTTTCAAAAACATCTTACCTCTTTATATAAAAAGGAAGGATCTTTCGATCAAACTCAGTCAGATGATACATCTTGTTCTAACTATAAACCCATATCATTACTCAACCTTGAAATTAAGTTACTAGCGAAAGTCTTAGAGACCCACTTAAATAGTGTAATAGGTTCTTTAATAAATAAAGACCAGGTCAGCTTTATCCCACACCGCCAAGTGGTAGATAATGTACGCAGGACTACTTTACTAATTCAAGCAGCTAAAGCACTGGGGATTTGGTCCTCATTTTCTTAGCTGGGTCTCCTCATTATACAAAAATCTCAAAGCTTATGTTAAATATGCTGGATATAAATCAAACATATTTGACGTCTGTATGAGTACACGTCAGAGATGTCCACTTTCCCCACTCTTATTTGCCCTACTTATTGAACCCCATGCTCAATTAATCCATACTGACCTCTATAATAATAGCTGGTCACCAACATAAACTTTACCTATTTGCTGATGACATCTTAATCTTTATGTCATCCCCTCATATTTCTGCTCCTAATCTTATAAGTAAACTTTGCCCACGTATTTGGTCTAATTATTAACTCTCAAAAATCTATAGCCTTAAATATATCTTTACCTCCTCATATTTTACAACAAGCGTAAACATCCCTCCCTTTCTCATGGTCCACTTCATGCCTTCTTTACCTAGGGATAATGCTCACACCCAATCTTTCTGACATTTTTCACTGCCAATTATCCTCCAATTTTGTATCAAATATCTAATCTTCTGACACATTGTGCTCTCTACCATTATCTTGGATAGGTAAAATTAACGTAATAAATATGGCTATACTGCCCAAAATTCTTGATCTTTTTTGAGTTTTAACCATCCCTGTTTCAGCATACTGTCTCAGAATACTACAACGTAAGGCATTAACTTTCATTTGCGGCGCCTTGAAACCCCATCTGTGCAAACACACTCTTTACCATCCAAAGCCCAAAGGGGGACTAGGGTTTCCTAATTTTACCACCTATAACCATGCAGCTCAATTAGCTCATACCCCTTAATATCACGCAAAATGTGAAATTCCACTTTGGGTTGCGCTGAAATCAATAGATTGCGACACACTTTCAATAACCAACCTATTATGGTCTAATTCCCCTGACCGTAAAAAACTCAATAATCCTATAACTAAACATACACTAGCCATTTGGGATAAATTTAAATTAGGAAATGGACTACAATCTGCCCATATACCTTGTTTATAATTTCTTAAAAATCCACTTATCTTGGTCTTCCCCTAAAACTTTTAAAGCATGGACCTCCACTAATTTAACTCAACACTGTGAACTAGCATCCTCTACTTCATTTAAAACTTTCCCTGACTTTTGTGAAAGTCACAAACTTCCTAATTCAGAGCTCTTTTCGATATCTTTAGATTAAAACATGTTATGCCCTATATACAAGGAAGAATTAATTCAGATAAATTAACGTGTTTTGAAAATATATGTAAACATGACCTACACATTAAGGGACTTTTTTCAACTTTTTGCACTCATCTTATTACTAAACACAACTCAGACCCACCATCATATGTGGCTAAGTGGGAGATGGATCTTGGGTTATCGCTGGAAGCAGCCAATTGGGATAAGATTTGGATCTAAGTCATCCTCACAAAACATATCTGCCTTAGAGACAAATTACAAAGTACTCACACGGTGGTATTTGGTCCCTGTCGGAATTGCGAAATATGCTCCAAATTATTCCCCATCTTGTTTTCGTGGCTGTGGTGATCTTGGATCACATCTTCATACTTGGTGGGATTGGGTAGCAACAAAAATTCTGGAAAGATGTATTTCTTATGATTTCAACACTGTTTGAAATTCCTATCAATCCTGAGCCTACAATAGCACTTTTAAACTTAAAATCGGGCACTCTCTCCTACCGCCATTCAAACTCCTATTACAGATCACTACAGCCGCAAAACAAACAATTGGCAAAGCTTGGAAATCCCCATCCTTAATAATTGCTGAAACTAAAAATAGAATCAATCAAGCAAAGAGCCATGCCAAAACAGAGGCCATAACTCAAGATAAAATATCCAACTTTGACAATATATGGAATCCCTGGGTGACTCACTTTTTGCCTTCCGATTTTGATGCTTCCCTACTAAGACTTGGTAATATGGATTTATACTCATTCTCTGCATTCATGGTATGCGTTTATTACCATGTACTACCCTGGGGACCCCTACTACCTCTCATTTCTTTCTTCCCTATCTATTTTTTCTCCTATCTAAGACTACTTTTTCTTTTATCTTCTTTCTCTCTTCTACTTTTTCCCCTATTCTCTCTCTCCTCTTTCAATTTACACTTTATATAGTTCTGGTAGCAGAACTTTTATTTCTTTGGTTATCTTTATACCAATTGTACATAGTTCCAATATGTAGTATAAGATTTTATATTCTATAAAATTTTTTTTTTTTTTTTTAAACTATACTCTTGATAATAATCAAGAGCCTTTTTTTTATCTGAGGTAATCTTTTATTAACCTGGTGTAAGTTCGTTTTTTCCTCCCTTATACAATGTATGACGCAATCTTTTGAGTAGTTAGATCCATGCTAAAATTGTTTATGTTGGAACTACAATTTAGTATTATTACCATATATGTGATCTTTTCTTTTGCTGCAACCATATGTACTTATGTATACTAACTGTTAAAATCCAATAAACAAATTTAACAAAAAAACAGGACAAAAGGGGGGGGGGGGGGGGGTTCACAGGCTTCATTAATAAACTGGTAGGTGTTCTAATCCCACATTTTCAAAAACTATCAGCGTGGAGTAACATAAGAAAAACATATCAATAAAACTGGTCCAACGACTATCAACCCATGAACCTTCTCAATTGTAAACACAGACTTTTGTGGTGTATTAATAGCCACACCTGGAACATAAATTGTTGATTTGAAAAAAATACTGTATTAATTAATTTTATCACTATACAAAACTTCAGTAATTTAATAATAGTATTTTCATACTCGGTCCAATAATTTAGTAATTTTTTTACAAATTTGATATGATGTTACTAATATTTCTTTCGTTCCACAGGTAGCTGTTCTGTCAGGTTTTCCCCACATTTAATTAGCATCTTCTTGTAGCCTTCCCAAGATAGAGATAGATTATCATTTAAACAATGTGAATGACTGCAACATGACATAATATTCCCTACAGCTACATCAGAATGAAGCAGTTTATTATCATTCTCTAATTCATTTCACTTGAATTCAAGTCTGTGGAACACAGGGCAGTGACATTCACGTAGTGTGCTGTAGTAGCATCTTATGTTCCCAGTTATCTCAACAGTGTCCTAATGTAAAGATGCGTGAGTCTTTTGGTAGAGATTTTGCTATTACATGGTCTTGTGCTTTGATTACCACGGGAAGCTTTATGTTGTGAGCTTACTATTCTTCTGTGTACTGATTTCAAATTATAATTTTTGGTTAGCGTCAGTGTAGACAAGTCTATAGCTTTTGTGGATGCATGTCCAAAGTAATTTTTTTTATCCCTATTTACTGTATTCATTTTACAGTCTACTACAGTTTTAAAATGGTATTTTATGATTTAGTTCTAAAGTAAAAGTGAAAAGGTTATGAAAATAATATATTACTAGATAATAACCTTAACATACAAACAGTTCTGTTTTAGCTTTCAGATGCTTTTATGTTTATGGAAAGTAGATGGTGGCAGCCAGCTCAGACTTTTTTTATCACTAGGGAAAGAATGGAGGCATCCAGGATGATTCTGGTGAGTTCTTAGGCCTATCTAGACATTTAATCCCTTGGAAATGTTTATGATTAAGGCCTACCTGCGGCTCAAGTACAGCCCTACAAGCATTCATAGAACATTAAAATAAATACCTCTGTGGCCTCCAACATACAGTACATCAGCACTTGCATTACTAGACAGGTCATCTACATCATACAGTATGCCTACCTTATATTGGTCATGACATTTGGCACAGACCTTAACTTTGTGAAGTAACATTTACGAATACAAGCTCTAATTTTAACTCTCCCACTGTTTGCCAAGCCACACAAAAATCTGTTGTAGCGAGTAAACAAGAAAGCACTATTTTTAGAACCATTAATACAAGAAAAGCCAAGCTGGAAACTCATCCATCATAGGATATTACTGAAGAACTCAAGGTAAAATCTCATTAATGGAAATATACATAAAAACTGACTATTTAATCAATAAAAAAAATATGTAAATATTATTGGGGGGCAGCAATTTTAAATGATAACTTAACTATCATGAAATTAGCCTTACATTTACTCTCTTCAGAACTACCCCAAAGTCTTTCCAATCAATGCTCCTGCAAAGATTTCTGTCAGATCCTGTAGTTTTTTTGTGCATATGAATAAAAATCATATTCCTGCTTATGGAGAGCCTATTTTGTGACGTCATCACGCATGCCTCTATCCCGTAGGTGTCACCATTATACATGCCTGTAATATGTTATGTTTGTAAGTATCGTACCATATAAATAAATTAAGTTGTGGTAGATATTGGACCATAGTTTTTTTATATTTTCACTGGCACTTTCCTGTGAGCTCTAAATCTGCTAAGAGTTGAATCTCATTGCTATCTATACAGGATTGATTTGATGCAGGTGATCAGTGGAGAACCATGCTATGGTAGCCTCTGTGGAAGTGTGCCTTCTGATAAGCAGCTTTTTATGATGGTAGTGGTCCCTCACTTGGAGGTATGATTTTGATATTATAGCATCAGTGGAATGAAAGGGGAAGGATTTTTTTTTCCTTTGCATCATGTATGGATAGCATGCTTGTTTGCACTATTTCTGAAATTTATGAGATCTGGACTTAATGGACTTTATGAATGAATGCACTATAGCAGTTTGGTGAAAGTTTTTTTATTTTATTGGCATATGAGATGTTTACCATTGTATGAGTTTGGTACTATGAATTAATGTGCACGTTAGCATTTTAACACTGTATATTAGGTGGGGACATGTTAATTAATACATTGATGATATTATGGTATCTTGAGGTACGTATATATTAGTATATTGGTTCAGCACTGTATGTTAATATATTTTAAAGGGACAGCGCACCATTTTTTGTTTTTTTACTGTCTGCTTATTTTGCTCTTGGATATAATGGGAGCAGAAGTCTTGATCTGTATTTAACACCAAGAGCAGTTTTTTTCTGGGTTTAGGCCATCTAGCATGGTGGTGGACCAGATTCGTAGCTGTTTTGAAAGGCAAAGCTCCAGCATTTTTTTACACGTTGGCTACTTGCACATTATACCTGCAGCAGTTTTATTATTTGTATTTGAAGGCACTCTTTAAGGCACTTTAAATGTTTAAATTAAGTTAATTTATTTATAATGTTTAACTGAAACATGCATTGATCATCTAATTTATTTAAATAAGTTACATTTCCTTTTTAAAATACTCTAAAACCCCCGGTCATTCACGAAATGCTAATCAAATTGCATCAAAAAGCTGTACACTAAAACATCTTTAAAGAGTTGTACCAAGTGATCTGAGAAATGGGTGTATTTTTTTCAAACTACATAACTATGATTTATATGCAGTGTGACATGTGTCTTGGTCAGACATGTTTTCTGCACTTTGAAGTGTACTTGATTATGCCAAATTTCTGAGGGGCAAACCACCTTCATTTGCATGTGTTATGAATAATATTAATTAGTATTTATATGTGTTTACTCCTATATGTACCAACTGCACTATTACTACTAAACATTGAAAAAAGTGTTGTAATACTTAGTCCACTCCGACTAGAGCAAGGTTAAAAGAGGAATACATGACTAAAATCAATAACTGGAAATAAATCATTTAAAGTCAAAATTACCAAGAAATTATATTTTCACAGTGTATCAACTTGCAGAAAAACTTCAACAACCCATAAAATATCATTGATGAAATCACCCAGTCACTTCTTTAGGAAAATCCATCCTGTTGCTCTTTGGAATAGAAGAATCTCCCTGGCGTGTGGCAAGTAACATCTTCACTGACTTCATCAGGGCCAGCTTTACTTGCATTTCTGTGTGTGTCAGATATTCTATCCCTCTCTTTGGGTAATGTGGTTCCACCTGCTGACTGTAACGTCACTACAGGACATGCTGGACAATGGAAGAAACCACAGCAGCGGCACCCAGAACGGATGAAATCATTCAACGTCTAATTGCTGCCCTCCCGAGAGGTAAGCACTCGGCTTTTTCCACTACGGGGAGCAACCGATTGCATTTTCTAAGAGAAGTTACAGGGTTGCTTTAGACTTCAATACGCTGCATAAAATTGTTTTATGGGACCACAGCTTATCCAACAATAAACTGAAATTTTGAAATGCTATCAAATTATTGCACATGAAAACCCAACCGCTCTATCTTTCCAATAGAAATGATTAAAACAAATATTGAGGGTGAGGTCACGCTCATGAAAATTTTGCATCCACTTAAGGTAACCATTGCATATGAAAATTATCATCATGTTCTAGATGGTATTAACCAGATTTGTAGCAAAATTAGTTAACATTGCAAACATTTGCTGATTCAAACGAATATTACTTCACTATGGACTGATTTTACCTTGGATTTAGTAAAAGCATCTTCCATATCACTAATAACAGTAAAGCCGACCATAGACGGTTCAAATTTCGGCTGGTTCAGCAGGAATTAGCCGAGATTTGAACAATGTATGGGCAGGCTGAATGTGCCCAAGTCAATCGATCAACTTGGGTACAAACAGCCTGCCTGGTTTTACATGTGATCTGTTATAGCCGTTAGTAATAATCCCCCAGCGGGAACGGTTTCCGCCCCCCCCCCCCCCCCGGAAGAACACAATGGCTCCACTGATTGTGTTGATTGGAGAATCAAGCTATTTTCTTTCACAGGTTGCAGGAAAGAAAATTGTTCCATCTGCGGCTTGCTTAAGATGCCCATAGACAATAGAGGGCAATTAGACAAGTATTAATGGTTGAGCTACCCTCAGGCACTGGTTTCAGCAGAGGAAATGCACATTCCAACACCTCCCTGCACTGGAATATTATAGGAAAACAGTAGAGAGTAGAAAAGATGTCATAACCTGTCCAATGTTTGCTTTCTCCAACACCTCCCTGCACTGGAACATTACAGGAAAACAATAGAAAGTAACCAAGATTGTATAACCTTACAATTTTTGTTCTCTCCATAGGTGATGGTTCATGGTCAATACAGGTGTCTCATAGACATATGACTGACATGAAACAGTCAAACACAAAGCCATATGTAGAATTGTATGTTAGAGAAACTTTTTTCTGAACTAAGGCATAGGCTGAATAATAAATGTTACACCAATATGCTATGGTCTTGTAAAACTAGTTATGTAATATACTGACTCTCCTGCAGTGTTTTGATGACACACACTACTTCCTCTTGTAAAATTTGATCAAATTAAAATAAAAGGTTAGTTAGACAAGCTTGAGGTTAAAGTATTTCAATTTTGATGGAGCCTCTGTGGCTTTTACTAGATGATTAGAGCCAGTCTTTTATTAGCAATGTAACCTATCTGAGAATTTGTTGTAGGCCACAGAGGTCTTCTAAGGAGCTGGAAGATCTATGTGATCATTTCCTTTTGCTTAATAAAGGGAATAATCTATTTACATTTTAAAATAAAAAGTTGCCTGAGCCCAGAGAGAAAATGTTATGGGTTCAAGTGAGCAGCAGCAGGAGGGACTTTTCCCTCTTGTTAGTTATAATAGTAGGCCATGTATGGCCAACCTCATTTCTATATATCTAAAAGCTAATCATATCGTCTAAGTAAATATGTAAGTTTGTTTTACATTCAAGCACTTCTCTTTTATCCACTTGAGCTCTGGAACACTTTACCCCCTTCATGACCAGAGCCTTTTTTTGCTATTCAACACTGCCGTACTTTAACTGACGATTGCGCGGTCAGGCAAAACTGCATTCAAATCCAATTTGTATGAATTTTTTTACTACTTTCTGTTATAAAACATATCCAATAAAAGAACAAAAAATCTAATTTCTTCATACATTTAGACCAAAAGGTATTTTGCTACATGCCTTTGGTAAAATACAAAGTCCCAATAAGTGTATATTAATTGGTTTGTGTGAAAGTTATAGCGTCTACAAACTATGATATATATATAGATATATATATAGATATATCTATATAGATATATATATAGATATATCTATCTATATATATATATATATATATATATATATATATCTATATATCTATATATATATATAGATATATATATATATATACTAGAATTTACACAGCTATAGATGTAATACTGTAATGGCTGTGATCAGTGACATATAGTGTGACTGTGATAGGGTGGCAGGCAATTTGGCGCTAAAAGACTATCTGGGAGCACAACTGACGTTGACACCACTAGTGACGCTAATACAGTAATCAATTATAATAATGTATGCAGACACTGTACTAATGACATTGGCTTGGAAAGAGTTAAAATCTAGGGGCAATCAGAGGATTAAACATGTGCCTAACAATGTGTAGTGTGTGCTCCTTTTATTTTTATTTTTATCTGCTTTTTTTTCTCCCTGCTTTGCAGGAAAAAGAAACAGCCAGATCACTGATCAGTGTACAGAGCCATGTGTGTTTGTAAACACAGGGCTCTGTGCTGTGATTGGACACAACCCATCAGCAGGTCTTAGCAATGAATCATTGGCTTGCACCTGCTGTAATTAATCACACTGTGTCCAACCACAGCGTGGTCAGCAGCGGGCATCCGCACGCATGCCCACAAACTCGGAAATCCCCACCAACATACATGTATGTGCTGCACGTCTTAGTAAAACTACTGTGGGCAGGCAGCAAGCAGTTCATTTACACATTTATTTTCAATTTTCCAGCCTATTCCTATTTATCTTGAAGTTTGTAAACTTACTTTACTTAGATCCCCACACATTTACTTTCTTAAATTCTGTGACATGTATTCACTATGCACTGTGAGTAGGCACTGCTGTCACACATTTCATAGAACCTGCATTCTGAACTACAGAGGGCCTGAAAGTAGGAGTTTCAGGAGATGGAGTCAGAACAGAAATCACTGTTTGCAGGCAGCAAGGTACCATAGGATATAAAAGAAAAGAAAACAGCAGCACTGATATGAGTGTAGCATGGAATTAAACAATGTATTAAAAGGTAATGCACTCAAAATTATGGAGGAATTATGGAGGAAAAGGAGGCATGTGTCTCTCTGTATTTTTCCCAGGTGACTGTGAATAGATACCAGTTCCAGGTGCTGTCATGCTGATGGTGTCCAGAGCACCAAGGCAAAAGGCAAAGAGCTGACAGCTGTGACGTCACTGGGCTAAGACAGCAAAAGGCATTACCTTTTTATAAATTGCTGTTTACTTCTGAGCTACACTCAGGTCGGCGCTGCAGTCTTCTTTTATTTTATGCCTTACAGAGTTGCTTCCCTCTATACAGCTGGCTGCTTATCGTGAGTGGCATTTTCCTTCAGGACCCCATGTATGGACCTATATGGACTACTGTTGTTTCTTAATTAGTTGATATATTTGATTGTTCACATTGAGGATTGTTCTATTCCATATAGCCCCCTATTTTTATTTCTGCCCATCTGAACTAATCTCCCAGCGCTTAACAGTTTATGTGTTTTTTTTGTACCATGGGATATGTAGTGCTTAGGAATTGAAAGTAAACAGCAGATGAAAAGTTGCAAAGCATGCTGAGAATGTAGGACGTTTTGCAAAGAGATGGCCAGTAGATATGCTGCACTCACAATGTGAACAGAGAGTTTTCAAGTAAGATTGTATTAGATTTTCGAATATAACTTCTGTTTGTATTGCTGTTACAGTGCTGACATTAAAAGAATGAAAGTGTATGCTGTGATCATAGATCTTCTTTAAGCCTAATGTCCATTTCATGTGAACCTTGCAACAAAAATCATTAGTAATTTTATTTGGCCATTAGTGCGTATATGTTTCTAATTGTAGTAAGTTGATTGGAATAATAGTTTGTTTCGTATCATATTTTCAAATGTCCAAACTCTTTCCTATTATGTTCTGAGAATGTAACTATGTAATCAGCAGACTGTAGCTAAAAAAAATCTACTTATTTTACAATAACATAGCCTCACGGGTATTATTAAAATGAAAGAGAAAAATACTGAAGTGGAGGGAGACGGGAAAAGACAAATGCCCTAAGGTTGTTGTTAGAACAGCAATTGCTAAAATCCCTCATCACACGATTTTAAATGATATATGAGATTATTTCCACAGCCAACAGAACCTATACTCTGTAAATGACTTTAGCTATTGAGGAATTCTTCTCAGATATATCTTAAATTCTTCAAAAACAAAGAAATGTACTATTTAGTCCACCACCATCATTTCCTCCTTTAACAGTGCCAGTGACTTGAAATGATTGCATTAGTTACATTTTGTTGGATGCATTCATTTAAATCCAGTACTGCTTTATTTTTTAACAAAAAGTATATAGATCAATTACAGGATACTTTTGTGAAATAAAAAATAATTTTCCAAAAATTCACAGGTTTGTCATACAGAGAAATCAGGTAGCAGAAATGATGATCATAATGAGGACGTTGTGTTGATCTATTGTTATATTTTTATTGTTGGTCACTGAAAATGATGTAGAAAATTCTACCCTGTATCTCTACCAGAGAGCACCCCCCTTGGTCAATCAGTGACCAACTTTAGAATCGGGTATTAACCGATTGCCAATCAGTGCATGATGATATACGTCGACACAACGGCACAGTTGCGCAAATGGGCGTATCTGTACGTTAAGATGTGGCATTGTGGACGTGCACTGCCAGCAGGGGCACGTGCATGCCCACTGTGTACTCCGTGACCGTGTCCGTGGGTCCCACGGACTCAATTTCCGCTGGTGTCCCGCAATCGTGTTATGGAGCGGCAGAACGGGGAGATGCCTATGTAAACAAGGCATTTCCCTGTTCTGTCTAGTGACATGACAGGGATCCCCTTCTCCCTGTCATCGTGAGCAATGATCGCTGTCATGTCAGTGGTCGCCCATCCCCTCCACAGTTAGAATCACTCCCTAGGACACACTTAACCCCTTGATGGCCCCCTAGTGTTTAACCCCTTCTTTGCCAGTGTCATTTATACAGTAATCAGTGCATTTTTATAGCACTGATTGCTGTATAAATGACAATGGTCCCAAAATAGTGTCAAAAGTGTCCAATGTGCAGTCACGATAAAAAATTGCAGATCGAAGCAACTTTTGTGCAAACCAATCAATATACACTTAATGTGATTTTATTTATTTTTTTACCAAAAATATGTAGAAGAATACACATCGGCTTAAACGGAGAAGAAATGTATTTATTTTTTTATATATTTTTTGTGGATATTTATTATAGCAAACAGTAAAAAATTTTACTTTTTTTTTTCATAATTTTCACTCCTTTTTTGTCTATAGGGCAAAAAATTAAAACCGCAGAGGTGATCCAATATCCCCAAAAGAAAGTTCTATTTGTGGTAAAAAAAAATTTGGTTGGGTGCAATTGTCAGTTAAAATGGCGCAGTGCCGTATCTAAAAAAGTGTTCTGGTCAGGAAGGGGGTGAATTCTTCCGGGGCTGAAGTGGTTAAGGATGAACTAGGTGCCTGCCCAATGGTAGATTTACATAAGGTAAGTTGTGGATCTTTAGTGGCCCCAATGGAATAATATAATGCTGTACTTACCAATTGAGAAAGTCTTGAGATTCTAACCATAGATTTACCCAGGTCTTTATAAATACTTCTACAAGCAGCACTCTATCTGGCAGTGTACTTATGGGTGAATTTTTTTTCCCCCTTTCTTTGCCCTGCCATATTATTCCAAACTACACATGCATCTTCACACATTTTAGCCATCCAGCACCCAAAGAAACTCTTGAAGAAGTGGTCTCCACAAAGCATGTCGAACCATCTAGAGCAGGAAAAACTACAATATATATGCTGCCTTAAGCCAGCAAGCTTAAGAATATGTCACAGTATATACCATGTCCTATTAAGGATACATTTTCACTGTTCACTGATTTCAGTGTGTTTAAATGTGTATTAATAAAGGTGGAATTTAATGTTACATATTTGTGCCTATAAAGTCCATGGAATTTGCCAAGTAGTTGTATTGCAAAGAAGAGAAAGAAGAAATGGTTTAATGTTTTCTGAACAAATCTTACTGTGAAAAAGCTCTGCATCCCTTTCCCTTATAGCTTTCTTGCTCCATTTAAGTTTGCTAATGTAGGCATTGGCCCATATGTGTCAGTATGTATGTTGTTATGTCTCCTTAATTTGTTTTCCAAAAAATCATTGTTAAGAAACAAATCCCTAATTGCCTCTATGATCCACTAGCAATAAGTAGCCTATGCAGTTGTAAAAGTGCTGGTGCAATAAATGTGACCTTCTCGTATAGTAAAAGCCTTTAGTTGTTGAGTTATTGCTTATGTGTGAGATTATGATTAGTGAAGTGTTTCTACCACTTACTAGAGACCTAACAATATAGAGGTGATGCTGCTGGATTAGTCCACCCACCAACTCGCAGAGTACATTAACATTAGGTGGGGATCAGTAACAGTGAGCAATAATTTGTAACCATACAAATGTGAGATTTATATAACTGAATAAATCCAACTTATATTAACTGCTGCTGATCATTCATATGAGAAATTGCTATGGGCTCCAATATTTAAAAAAATAAATACATTGTTTAATATGAGAGTTTTTATCGCTTTGCCTGATACTGCTTCACAACCACAGGCAGTGGCATAAGTATTTAAATCCCATGTACATGGCTTTAAATCAGATATTAGCAGGAACGTAACAGGAGATAGGCCCATTAGTCCTAAGAACCTCACTCAACTTTCCTCCCTGACTTGGGTAATTGTGGAAAGGTAAAGATCTTCACATTAAAATGCATTGATTTTCTTAGATTGGTGGCATCACTTATAGATATCAGGCAGCATATGGATAGCCTTTTACTGTTACATTAACAAGTTAATGAATAGCCATCCCTACTGTCGTATGTCAAAAAACACTACATTTACAAATAAAAAACATTTTTAGCTGCAAATCCATGCAGTAGTTAAAAGAGGGCAATAACTAAAGCATTAACAACTTGCTGCATTGGTTGACTTTATAAAGTCTGTATCTTTGAACAGATATCCAAGAGCTGCACCTACATCCCCAGGATCCTTGTGTGTACGTTATTGGTTCAAATACTATGTTACATGAATGAATCCCCGTGCCTTCAAAGTCAAACAGTGGTCAGTCTTTTACAGAAGGTTTGATATTCAGGTGCAAAGTGTACTATTCTTGTCTTGCCTAGAGCATTCATTTCCATTAATTCTATAGAAAAAGAAGGCAATAGGAATCCTTCATTTTTTCACTCTTGCCTAGTGACACAAGTGCAGTAAATGGCATAGGATTTCAGCTATAAATAGGACTATTATTATTTCCCATAGGAAAATAGCCATGGAAGTACATTACTTTAGCAGTAAGTTAACATAGAGAAGTGAGGCTTGGCATTGGAAAATAGCTGTATATTAGAATCATCCAGGCAAAATGTGTCATTTATGCTTTTACTTTACCCTTTATGTTTAAGTTCAATTATATAATAGCAATTATCAGTATCAATTATATATAATATATATATATATATATATATATATATATATATATATATATATATATATATAATAGGCATACCCCACTTTTAAGTACACAATGGGGTTTATTTACTAAAAAGTGGGGTATGCCTATATATGTGTATATATATATATATATATATATATATATATATAATAAAGTTTATATATACCAGTAGATGTTTATATATGATAACATTTTAATGTGTTAACGAAATTCACGTTACCGTGACAATTATGATCTGTTAACTATTCAGATTAATAATATGGGCAAAAAAAAATCACAATTTACACTTGAGAAATGCCAGATACCCAAGGGACATATTTGTAAAGCGTGAATATGACACTGACCAAATATACACTACAGATCTATCTTCCTGGTGCAAATGTTGTAAATTACATTATTCAGTTTACCTGTGGTGAAGGTTTTGTGCTTGTAACATTCACTGCGTTTTTAAATACAGGCAGTAAGAAATACATTGTACGCCATGTTACATACATACATACAATATACTTTTACTTGAATACAACATCAGTATTTATTTTCTTATAAAAAACTGTATAGAATATTTACTTAAAGTCAACCTGTGCTTTTTCCATGCAGTCCCTCTCCAACTGCACATACTTATTTTCTATTGCTTCCCTACCTTTCCATTTGATCACAAGGATGTCATGTGGAAGCACTTAGTTCATAAGGCTAAGGACTTTATTCCAGCCATCATGTGACAGCAATGGGTGTCTGAGCAGCCAATCATGAAGCCCATTGATGTCATATAGCAAGCAGGGGGAGTAGGTCACATGTTTCTTATTCCTAGAAGTACTGAATGTTTTCTATGTGGGCTAAACAGAGATGTGGGGTAGTAAAAGTTAGTAAAAGCAGTTGGAAAGGTATTGGTAGATACAAATATAAAGTTCAACCATTGATTCTGGATCCATTGATTTTGCCTGGATGGATCATTATAGTCTCTCTCTTAGGTAACAACATGTATATATAGTCAATGGGGTTGATTTACTAAAACTGGAGAGTGCAAAATCTGGTGCAGCGCTGCATAGAAACGAATCAGCTTCTAGCTTTTTTTTTGTCAAAGTTAGAAGCTGATTGGCTACCATGCACAGCTCCACCAGATTTTGCACGCTCCAGTTTTAGTAACTCAATCAAATGTATTTACCAGTTATTTGTAAGACATTTGCTAAGTTTATTTTTTAGCATTCTTCCTGTAAAATCATTTTTTTTAAATAAAGGAGCAGCAATGTGTTAGGAGGTTAAAAGAAAGAGGCACTGTTTAGTTACTGTATATTAAAGCTTTAAAAGCTTGAACTTCAGGCAGACAGCCAAATATATATTAGGCAGACATTTTAACTGCCAAAGTATTTGTATTTCTGCCTTCAGTTCTGAGATTTACACAGTCCTGGCAAACAGCAAAGCTAGGTGGATGACACCACTTTCTCTTTTACAGTGAATACACAATTACAATGGTGTCTTTGATCAAACCCCAGCGTGCTGACTGGACAGTGAAGGAGCAACAGCAGACTATTGAGCTCATCTTACTGCTCACACTGCTATCTTCTCCTATCAGCAAGAGGCTGATAGCAAGTCAAATTCAGGTAATTACACAAGATGCATTTAAAACTACATTTAAAGTGGTTCTAAAGGTAAATCTTTTGTATACCTTAAAGTATAACTAGAGGCACACAATGAGAGGGAAACTCAGTAAAAAAGTATTACAGCATAATTAAAATTCCAAAAAACATATAACCAACATACAAATAACACCTTGTATGGACACCGTTACCAGTTACCCAATGATGCAGTTACACAGGGCTGGATCTAAAGTACAGAAATTGATGTCATAATGTATCAAAGTAGGAGAAGAATTTCTGATCCAGTAATGCCTCCAAAAACGTGCTTGTCGATGCGTTTCACTAAAATATTAGCTTCCTCAGGGTAAAAACTGGGTAGGTGCTGGTATATTTAAAAACAAAACATTTAATGTAGTATATATCTGTATAAGTATAGCTATGGCTGTTTACAACATTTCTCCAGAAGAAGTACATATACAAAAAACTTTTAAATAAATTACATATAGACATAACAACATGTATAAAGGTATATCAAATATCCCCGCACTACTATAGTGTAAGTAAACAACAAATTAAATATTGGTTGCAGCAAACCACCGCCAGAGGTGCAAACCCCCCTCAAAGTGGATAAGAAAAATCAGTATATGGTGGTGTGCTCCAAAAATGTACTAAGCATAAAAATTTATAATCAATAATGCATTAAAATATTAATAAAGTGCACTTGTGCCGTAAACAAGCAAATTAATAGAGCCTACACAAACATAAAGTGCATACATGCCACAGAAGAGCAAAAGCTTATACAGCAAGGGTGTAAATGCTTAAACAGTAAATGGGTGATCCACATAGGATCAGGTGGAAATTAGCAAATAAAGTGCATCCGTGTCAAACCACACAAAAAAAAACATATATTGTAAATAAAATTCACATTAAGTGCCACACATATAATCAATAAAAGTGTCCAACTCAAATTAGTCATGGTGCTAAAAAACAGCACATATAAAATAGTCTGTGAATCCACAACGTGCCACTGGAAGGTTATAAAGTCTGTGAAAAGTGTTAGATGCCACAAAAAGTGCCGAGGGGATTTTGAAACTTCACAGTGCCCACAGACGTTTGGGTGTAATGGCTCCTTACCTTACTGCTGTAAGGTAAACAGGATAAGTGTATCCAGCAATCTGTACTTAATGGAGGATATATATAAGGCTCAGCAGAAATTCCAATGAACACTCCAGGGATAGGATATCATAGGAGAAAGGGCTCCAAATGGTGAAGTATGTAAAACTGGTTTGCTAATTTTATTAAAAATATACTAGGTACTCACATATCACAACAAAGCAAACATACGAAACAAAACGAGCAGCGTGCTCGTGCTCTGGACATCACTTCCAGTGTCCGAGTATCACTCTGGAGTACATCATCTCAGAGTTCATCTGAGTACCTGTCACAGTTCATCTGAGTACCTGTCACAGCCCATCTGAGTACCTGTCACAGCCCATCTGAGTACCTGTCACTGCCCTTCAGAGTACCTGTCTGAAGGTCATCAAAGTACCTGGGTACCTGTCACCAGTCCATCAGAGTACCCGAGTACCTGTCACCAGCCCATCAGAGTACCCAAGTACCTGTCACCAACCCATCAAAAAAATTACAACTTAAAAAAGCTCACCATGCTACTTGGAATACCTTGGAATGTCTATTTTTAAAAAAGGGGTCATTTGGGGGGTATTTGTACTTTCCTCACTTGTTAGTGTCTCAAAAAAATGAGATAGGTCTTCAGTAGATCGGGAGTGATCAGTTTTCCGTGATTGGCACCATAGTTTGTAGATTCTATAACTTTCACAAAGACCAAATATTATACAATAATTTGGGTTATTTTTACCGAAGATATGTAGCAGTATAAATTTTGGCCAAAATTTATGAAGAAAAATTTATAATTTGCAAAATTTTATGACAGAAACAGAAATTTTTTATTTATAGCACAGAAAAATAAAAAAAAACACTAGTAATTAAATACAACAAAAATAAATCTCTATTTGTGTGAAAAAAAAGGACGCAGATTTAATATGGGTACAGTGTTGCATGACCGAGTAATTGTCATTCAAAGTGTGAGAGCACTGTAAGATTAAAATTGATCTGGGCAAGAAGGGGGTCTAAGTGCCATGCATTGAGGTAGCTAATGGTTTATAAATGAAAACAAACTACAATCATTTGTAGTTTCATATCTGCAAGAAGTTCAGCTTTAAAGTGGAATTATACTCTGCAAATAGTTACCTACACTTCAAAGATCTGATGCCCATGGGGTCCCTCACTGGTGCTGAGATCATTTCCTTGGCTTCTTTTGGGTGTCATGTCTTTAGCCGTCTTGATTGACCAGCACAGGATGACATAACTGCATGTGCAGGAGTTAATTCACCCCAGCACCAGGGTACCTTATAGAGAATGAACCCCACGCAGCTCAATGTACATTCTAAAGAAGATTGTGAGGTGACAGGTACATTTGCTTTACTACATTAGAGACATAGAATGTCTCTTCTACAATAAAGAGCCCGTCTGCTCTTATTTTTTTTTACACTTTAGTTCCACTTTAATGCATGCTAAATTTCTAGAAAAATTACAATGTTTTGGGGAAAAAATTACAGAAATTTATATTCAGTGGAACATATTAAAGTTGGGAAAGTCAAATATGTGTGCTACAAATAACTTTTCTCAATACATCTTTTTATTTTCTAAATAAGCTCCAACGATACATATATCCAAATTCTGTGATTCCCTTGCGGTACTGAAGCAGAGCAGACATTTTTGCTGATGATTGCAATCTTTTGCCAGCACATTTTTAGCTGGCATTGAGAGATAAGCTGTCACTGTCTGTAGATGAGTGGGAAAATACTAAATACACAGATTTTAATAGGGCATGGGCCTCTGCTCTCAAATTTCACTTTTCTAATTAGTGGCTTAGACAGGCTGCTGATTGTTCAAGAAATAGCAGTGTGACATCAATATACATTTTGGATAATAAACCATATAACTTAAAAGAACTGGTTGTGATCAATCACTACTAACGTACATAAAAAGACTTCTATAAACACACATAAAGGACGATGCCTTCTGAACTCTATGGTGTAATGAAATTAAGGCATTACATTGTTACTGTGGTTTTATCATATGTAATATTATAACAAGGTCAAAATACTAATATATATGCTGAGTGTTCTGTAGGAGTTCTCAAAGTAAGCTCAGTAATGAACCTTGTGTAGGATGTATCATAAACAGGCACATAAAGACATATTTCCAAAGCAGGGAATGTGACTTTCACCAAATATTCATGGTTAGTGATTACATTGCTGTTATTTAACCACGTTCAGACCGGACCATTTTGCTGGCTTAAAGAGGAGCTGCACCTAAAAAAAAAATATTAAAAGCCAGCAGCTACTAATATTGCAGCTGCTGACTTTTAATAAAATCACACTTACCTGTCCCAGGTTCCAGCGATGTCGGCGGCAGATGACAGGGAATCGGGAAGTGAAGCATGACGGCTTCACTGCCCGGTTCCCTACTGCGCATGCGCGAGTCGCGCTGCACGTCTCTTGTGGTCCCCCGCTGTGTCTCTGGGAACTGTGTGTTTCCCAGAACACAACGGGGGGGGCGGAGCGTCTGCGGGGGTCTGCGGCGGTCTGCGGCGGTCTGGCCGGAAGTGGGTGCAGTTACCTGGATTATCCAGGTAACTGCACCCCCCTCCCCCCTGAAAGGTGCCGATTGTGGCACCAGAGGGGGGGGATAAGATTAGCGGAACTTCCCCTTTAGGGTGAAGAACCGCTTTAAGACCAGATGACTTTTTGTGATTCAGCACTATGTCGCTTTAACTGACACGTCGTGCGACGTGGCTCCCAAACAAAATTGGCGTCCTATACAAATGCACTGATTCCTGTGTAAATGACACTGCCAGTGAAGGGGTTAACCAGGGGGTGGCAGTGTAGGGTTTAAGTGTGTCCTAGGGGCGTGTTACTAACTGTGGGGGGGCTGGGCTATGTCTTAGTGAACACTGATCTCTGCTCCAATCACAGGGAGCATAGATCAGTGTCACTTGTTGCTAGGCAGAATGGGGAGATGCTGTTTACATCGACATCTCCCCGTTCAGCCTCCCTGTGAGACAATCGCGGGTATCCCCGCAGCGATCGAGTCCGAGGGACCCGCGACCAGACTCACGGGGGTCCCGACCGGCATGCACATGTGCCGCCACCGGCACGCACACAATGACAGGGCGGCAATTTCAACTGGACGTACCTGTACGCCAGTTTGCCTGCCCATGCCATTCTGCCAACGTACATCGTCGTGCGTCGTTCGGGAACTGGTTATAACACAAGACTGATCTACAGTGAATGTTTGACAAGTAAAAGGGCACAATGCTCACATACCTCAAAATGACAACATGTAGTCCATAATAGCCCAATGGCAAATATGAAGGGGAAAATAGGGGAGTCTGTCAGGACTGCCACCACTAGGACCAGAAGCAAGTTCAGAAGCGAAGCTAGGAAAAAAAACAAGGAGAGGGGTGCCTCTTAATATATATTAAGTAACTATTTATAAAAACGATATCCACTCACATGGAAGAACATAAAGTTGACGTCACTAACAGAGCTGGCGTGCTATTGGTGTTGGAATAGCCACGCTCCATTTTCAAGCATTTCAAGTTGCTTGAAAAAGAAGCGCGGCTAGTCCAACACCAGTAGCACGCCAGCTCTGAAATGCGTTGCACATTAGTGATGTCACCGCCACACTGTTTTGCTTCCCAAGCTTTGTTCTGGACTCTTCCTTCATGGCTGTTCTCCAACATCATGGAAGCCTGACGAGGATAGCAAGGCCGCAGCACGGATTGTTACCGGCCCTGACACTGTTTTATCCTCACCTCTCTGCTCCCCCATCCCCCCTGGACTTTGCCCCTTATTAAGTGGATTTTAAATTTAAAGCCAATAGTGCGTAATCTGTGTGGAATCTATTAATGCGTACTTTCTGTGACCTGCAATTCCACTTGCTGTGAAATCCTCACCCCAATAAATGGCTTTAAACCCTAGGGTCCAGTAAAGAAATTCCACAAGGACATGTGCTTCTTGAAGCTGACATGTAAATTTAAAGTTATTCTATAACCCCACTCACTTTATTGTATATATGAATATAACCCTTTTTTTCCTTTTTTGAGGTAGCTTTGTAGGTCTGTTCTGTTCTCAATGTTCTGCTACAGCATGCAGAATTTCATAGCACATGTGCCTAGCCAATTCATACACATACCATTTCCAATTTAAACACTTCCCGTCTATAGGACATTATATAACATTCTCAGATTGAAGTGGTTTTACGAGAATAATGCTGCAGCTATAGGCATTATCCCAGTATCAAAGTTTTCAGCTGACCATTCTGTTGGTTGTAGAAGTGATTTCAACAGCTATAGCTAAGCAGAGGCCCTGAAGTATACAAGGGTCCCCCTTCCCACTGCTGCCTTTCCTGGGCTCTCCTTTCCCATTGGGAAACCTGAAACTGCACAGACTGGCGGCATTATATTTGGTGTATTACTAAAATTCATTAAAGTGTATTTTAATTTGCATTTGAAAAATTGATGTGCAAATACCATGTGACATAAAAAATTGCAACACCCACCATTTTATTCTTTAGGGAATCTGCTTAAAAAGATATATACTGTTTAGGGATTCTAAGTAATTGTCTTGCAAAAAAATGATGATTTTTACATGTAGGAAAGAAATTGGGTATACAATAGCACATTTTTGGAGTGGGGGAAGAAACTGGGGTACTCTGAGGAAAAAATAACAGGCAAATTCCATTCCAGTCTCCTGACCAAGAATGAAACGAGGGACCCCAGTGCTGCAAGGCACTAAGCAACTCTGCTACTCCACCTATCCTTATGCCGTGTACACACGGCCGAACTGCTGTTGAAAAATCAGACAGACTTTAGATTTAGAACATGTTTCAAATCATTCCGACGGACTTGAGTCTGGTCGAAAAATCAGTTTGTCTGTATGCTTGTCCGACGGATGAAAACCGACGCTAGGGCAGCTATTGGCTACTGGCTATGAACTTCCTTATTCTAGTCTGGTCATACGTCATTACGTTCGAATCCGTCGGACTTTGGTGTGATTGTGTGTGGCCAAGTCCATTCGTTCCGTTGGAACTCTGCTGAAAAGTCAGTTGGGAAGACCATCAGACCTAGTCTGCCGGAAAGTCCGGTAGTGTGTACACGGCATAACTCCTCTATAAATATTTACATACAGCTGCAACTCTTCAAATTGTTGGTATTCAAGGCACAGCCCTCTCATTCTTATACCTTTTGGACCACTTATTCCAGAATTATAGTAAATGTATGAATGTGTTAATTTCTCTTAGGTCATAAACATGCGCTAGCCCATAGAAACAATGTACTAGTACTGTCTTCCATCATTTTGCAAAGAGTGATAAGTGAGTGGCATTTAAATTCTAAAGACATTGTACAGGAATGTTGACCATGTTGCTCCCTAACATTTGTTTCACATTTACTAATAGACACAATAAACACAGAAGCTTGTAATGTAATTTTTATTGAATTGATGTGTGCAGGGCAAGCATGCTTTTGTATGAGTATGACCTTATTATTACACTCATAAAACAATTTCTCTATACCATATTCTTGTGATTCAGGACTTTGTTCAGTGGGTGGAATTCACATTCTGGCGACGTAAAAACCCGTTATAGAGGAATATTCTCATTTGCTGTGACATTCCGATATCCGCATTCGAGTAATAATTATATACACAACCATAAATATACACACCATTCATAATCTAGTTTTTTATCAGTAATATAGCAGGAATTAGTATTCATCCTAACAAAAATAGTCTGTTATAATTTTCCACTGCTTTATAAATAAAAACACTGTAATGAAGGTTGCTTGCTCTTTTGGGTAGAAAAAATGGAATACTTGAACTTGTCTAACTTTTTGTATTTGTAGACATATATGATGACTCAATAATTTTGTTCTTCTAAGCGATTGTTTTACTGGACTGCACTTTGAATAACTGTATGCCTCTATGGATCTTCAGAGTCGATGTCAGGACTAATTCATGTGCCAGATCATTCAATTTTGAAAAATGGTCTGCCGCTGACTATATGTTTTTGACTAGATAATTTTCAGTATATACTGTATGTCTGAGTATTACTGAAAATGAACAGTTGCAGTTTTACTAAACCAAAAATCAAATTTTTCAAAAAAGAAACCTCGATTACTGGATACATCTATGGCATTCAGTTTTTAAGCCAATGCCATCTTTGCTAACTGAGAGAAAGCGGATGCAGTACAGGGAGCCCCTGTACTTGTTTTGAGTTTCACCTGCTTAATGTAATTGGTAAATAATATAATTTTTAAAAGTTTATTTTGTAATTATCAAAATAGAAAATAAACACATGTACACTGCCCTGAAAATATATTCCTACCCCTTGAAATTGTCCACATTTTGCAATGTTACAACCAAAAACGTAAATAGATTTTATTGAGATTTTATGTGATAGACCAAAACAAAGTGGTGCATAATTGTGAAGTGGAAGAAAAAGCATAACCGATTGTGAAAATTTGTTACAAATAAATATCTGAAAAGTGTGGCGAGCATTTGTATTCAGCCTCCTTTACTCTAATACCCCTAACTAAAATCTAGTGGAACCAATTGCCTTCAGAAGTCACCTAATTAGTATATAGAGTCCACCTGTGTGTAATTTAATCTCGGTATAAATACAGCTGTTCTGTGAAACCCTCAGAGGTTTGTTAGAGAATCTTAGTGAACAAGCAGCAATTAGAGCGTTAATCGGAGATGCAGCCAAGAGGCCTATGGTAACTCTGGAGGATCTGCCGAGATCCAGAGCTCAGGTGGAAGAATCTATCCACGGGACAACTATTAGTCGTGCACACCACAAATCTGACCTTTATGGAAGCGTGGCAAGAAGAATTGTGTTGGAAGAAAGCAATGTGTTTGCAGTTTGTGAGAAGCTATGTGGGGGACACAGCAGACATGTGGAAGAAGGTGCTCTGGTCAGATGTTACCAAAATTGAACTTTTTGGCCTAAAAGCAAAATGCTATGTGTGGCGCAAAACTAACACTACACATCACCCTGAACACACCATCCCCATCGTGAAACGTGGTGGCAGCATCATGTTGTGGGGATGCTTTTCTTCAGCAGAGACAGGGAAGCTGGTCAGAGTTGGTGGGAGCCAAATGGATGGATGGAGCCAAATACAAAGCAATCTTAGAAGAAAACCTGTTAGAGTCTTCAAAAGACTTGAGACTGGGTTGAAGATTCACCTTCCAGAAGGAAAATGACCATAAACATACAGCCAGAGCTACAATGGAATGGTTTAGATCAAAGCATATTCATGTGTTAGACTGGCCCGGTCAAAGTCCAGACCTAAATTCAATTGAGAATCTGTGGCAAGACTTGAAAATTGCTGTTCACACACATCCAATCTGACAGAGCTTGAGCTATTTTGCAAAGAAGAATGGGCAAAACTGTCACTCTCTAGATGCGCAAAGCTGGTAGAGACATCCCCAAAAAGCCCTTGACTCAGAGGGGCTGAATACAAATATATACCACGCTTTTCACATATTAATTTGTAAAAAAAAAAAATTAAAAAACATTTATTATATTTCTTTCACTTCACAATTATGTGTCACTTTGCGTTGGTCTATCACATAAAATCCCAATAAAATACATTTACGTTTTTGGTTGTACCAGGAAAAATTTGGAAAATTTCAAGGGGCATGAATATTTTTTCAAGGCACTGTAATGTTTTATTTTTTTAGTATCAGCTAAGCTTGAAAACCATAGGACCAACATAACACTGATTTTTCAGGTTAGATGTGGAATAATAGCACTCCTCCAAGGACTCTTCATTACTGGCTATGGAAAATACATCAAACCCACAGCAAGAATTACTCTTCTAATACTTTCTTTATATCTGTAATAAGATGCTGAGGAACAAGGCACAATTTAGACCTTAGGGGTCAGTCAAGAGAAATTCAAGTTCAGTGGGCCTCTAATACACGGGTATTTAAATACATAGAAAATAAACAAACTAAGGCTTCATGTACACCGCTGCTGGTGAACGGACCTTTAGGAGCAGTTGGGCATTTTTTTCAGCTGCCCCTGAACTCTCCTCTCTGTTATCTTACCAGTATATGTAGACAGGGTTGTTTACAGTTGTTTCTAGGCAGTTGAGTTTAGAAGCAAAAAAATGCATCCAGGACAGATGTTCAGAGGTATTTGAAACACCTGTAACAGCTTGTAAACGCGGTAACTCACGTTTAGCCGTGTTTTGTTTACAGGTGTTTTAAATTTTTAACTATTTTGGAAAAAAATGCAAACGCGGCTAAACGCGGCATATAAACGTGGAAATATGGATGTTTTTAAACATTGGTTACTATCGGTCAAGTTAAATCGTTCAGTAGAGGTTGTAAAATGTTCCGTGTACATTAAGCCTTACACATCAAAGTCGATTTATTACATGTCATTGGAACTGACACGTTATACATATAGAGAAAGGTTAAATATATCTGAAGTAAATATTTGTATACATGTAGCTTGATGGTGCTGGCTGGATCTACCTCTTTATGAAATATCATAGATAATGGCATTACTCACTAATTAAGTCACTGATAACTATGGAGTTGGTTTACTTTTTACAATGACAGTGACACTTCTTAAAAATACCTGACACAAGGTCCTTATGAGGTCATGCACGCGGCCACACCTGCAATTGTAGGTTACCTTGTTTAAGGATGGAAGTGTTCGATGAGGTTTAGCTGAGCCCTACAAACAGACGGTTGTAAGCAAAATATTGCTTCCTAAAATAACTTTTAATAAAATAATTTTTTTTTAAATTAATATATTTTTATATAGAGGGTTCTTCTGGCAAGGGTTCCAGGGCAATTCATATGTGATGTGCTTTACTGCTTCACAATTAAATTTTTTTTTTGCAAAGTTTTCTAACATAGGGGTTTAATTAAACAAAAGTTGTTATACCAATCGCAGGTGTTTATTTAAACACTGTCCTGTCATTTATGGAGATTCATTTAAACAACAGTGTCATACCAATAAACTGTTTGTTAATAAACAGTTAGTGGACATCTAACCCTTATTGTCACTTGTATTGTATATTTCTAACTCTAAAGTCAAATGCTTTTAGTGTTACCCTTTATCCTGTTTTAGGGATTCTCCTCTGTTGTGTGCAGCCAGTGCATTGTTCAGGATTTAAACATTACTGTAATTGTACCAATAACTTCTACATGAATCCTAAAAGCAGAAAGATAAACAGTGATCATACCCATTGTCAGCTCCGTCATTTATCCAAGTAACAAATGTACTTCCCTTACAGTAAGCCAGTATTTCAATTTAAAACTAATGAGAAAGCCTCCAGTTTCATCCCTTGAGCAATTTTTTCGATTTGCAAATTTGTCATCCAACAAGTTTTTGCATTAGGCAAGGTTCGATTCACATAGTAGATTTCAGTGACATCATGTGGCTAACAAGCAGATTTGCAGCCTAGTTCAAATACAATGGAAACTAAAAAAAAAACAAAAAAAAAACGAGGGTTACACAATTTCATCTTTCTACTTGTCTTGTTGAACCACTTAAATGTGTTCTTTTTGGTAAGTTGAGTAACGTATCTGGTTATTATTTAACAGATTGCAAATATTGATTTTATTTTATCTGTTAAAGTCACCTTACGTGAGAAAAGGTTTTTACGCAAAAGATGAAAATGCAGGCCATACCACTGAACAGCTGTACAATTTTTACACCTTAAGTCATAAAGGGCTGAAGTGATCAAGTTATGTCAGTGACCATCCAAAGATTTGTTTTTCTCACTGATGCACACTTAGAGTTACATGTGTGTAACTCTACAGTATACACTTTTGGAAGGAAAATAAAGAAGTACTGTGTGAAATGCTGGACAATCCACATTTCGTTTAGTAATGGAGGTATCCCAGGGCTGTTGAGGATGTTTCTACTGTATACACACCGCCCTCTCATTTTAATTTTAATTTTAATGTGGAAAAGCAGGGCAGTGCATTATGGAATTGTGCTCAGCATTTTTTTAAGGCAGACATCTAATTAAAATTGTGCAAGCAAAAATCTTGCATCCCTCCTTTCACATGATTATGCATTCAAAGTGAAAGCAGCTTCATTTTATTTAATAAGCCAAGTGGCAATTCACTTTAAAAAATGGACAGTCTCTGCTTCTTTAGTAAATCAACCCCATAGTGTTATCTCCCAAGCTAAAAAAAATATTTGGTTCACCTTTTAAAAAAACAGATAACCATCACATCATTTTGGCATCTCACTGTTGCCAAAAAAGTTGTTGTATGTTTAGCCTGGATCTCCTCCCTGTTCTAATATAAATGCATATAATGCTTGTAGCTGTGAGTTTTCCTTTGTCTAGACAGAGGAAATGTGGGAAGAGCTTGTGCATGTACCCTGATGTACTGTTATGTCTGTATATGAGGCTTTCTTTTATTCATATATAAAAAAATCAAAAAGTTACCTGTTTGGAGTGCTACCTATTATTTATAGACTGAAATTTGGCTATGTCTTTGTCCTCTGTCCTATTATTTATAGACTGAAATTTGGCTATGTCTTTGTCCTCTGTGTTTGCATTACTCTCCTGTGTCTAAAGATAATTAATAAAATTGCATTCCTAACAAGGTCCATTTTAAATTTCTCTGGTGGGAAATCTCTAGTAAATACTGCTGATATCTGGTGCTAAAAAGATTTTAATTCCCTCTGTGCTAGTATCTTTATTTGCTACCCTATACTCTTATTCTGTGTACAGACGATCGGACATTCCTTCGGATGTTGGCTTAAACTTGTCTTTCATACACACGGTCACACAATTGTTTGTCGGAAATTTCCGAACATCAAGAACGCGGTGACGTACAACACGTATGACGAACCGAGAAAATTGAAGTTCAATAGCTAGTGCGGCTATTCTGCTTCAGTCTGAGCATGCTTGAACTTTTGTGCATCGGAATTGTGTACACACGCTCGGAATTTCCGACAAGTCTTCTTGTCGGAAAATTTGAGCACCTGCTCTCAAACAGTTGTCAGAAATTCCGACAGCAAATGTCCGATGGAGCATACACAGGGTCACAATTTCCAACAACAAGCTCACATCAAACATTTGTTGTCGGAAATGGCGATCATCTGTTATGCTAATATCTCTTAAAGATATATTTAAAAAGTTGTACTCAGAGCCCAGCACAAAATATAACTAAGTAAATATCATAATGTCAAGTGCAATTTTTTTTAAATTAATTAATAAATCTAAGCAACAAATGAAGTTAAGACTAAATATAAGATAATATGCAAACAACATATAACCTATATCACCAAAAGTATTGGGGCACCTGCCTTTACATGCACATGAATTTTAATGGCATCCTAATCTTAGTCCATAGAGTTCAATATTGAGTTGGCCCACCCTTTGCAGCTAGCACATTTGTGAGGTCAGGCACTGATGTGGACTAAAAGGCCTGGCTCACAGTTTCCGCTCTAATTCATCCCAAAGATGTTTTATTGGGTTGAGGTCAGGACTCTGTGCAGGCCATTCAAGTTCCCCCACCCCAAACTCACTCATTCATGTCTTTATGGACCTTGATTGTGCACTGGTCCAAATCATTTGGTGGAGGGAGTATTGTGGTGTGGGTTTTTTTTTCAGGGGTTGGGCTTGGCCCCTTATTTCCAGTGATGGGAACTCTTAAGATGTCAGCATACCAAAACATATTGGACGAATTCATGCTCCCAATTTTGTGGCAGTTTGGGGACGGCCCCTGCCTGTTCCTCTTCCTTTGCTCCAATGCACAAACCAAGATCCATAAAGACAGAAAGGATGAGCGAGTTTGGGGTGGAGGAACTTGACTGGCCTGCACAGAGTATTGACCTCAACCCGATAGAACACCTTTGGGGTGAATTAGAGCGGAGATTGCGATCCAGGCCTTCTCGTCCACATCAGTGCCTGACCTCGCAAACGCTCCTCAGGAAGAATGGCCAAACATTCCCATAGACATGCCTAAACCTTGTGGACAGCCTTCCCAGAAGAGTTGATCCTGTTATAGTTGCAAAGGGTGGGCCAAGACTAAATTGAACCCTACAGACTAAGACTGGGATGCCATTAAAGTTCATGTATGTGTAAAGGCGGGCATCCCAATACTTTTGGTAATATAGTGTATGTATCAATTTTTGCTTGTGCAGTGACAAGACAAAGCTTACGTCCTTTATATTTCCAGTGGAATCCAATGTAACCCATGGCAACTTCTTTACATCATTGTCTTTATCTAAAAAATCCACCATGTGATGTGAAATGAACACACTCTGTGGTGAACTTAAACCACCACTGTGCTTCCCATAAAGGGGGACATCTAACCAGTTATCATTTGGCCTTTACAAAAAGTCAAAACAGCACTATTTTCACAATAGGTAGCTATTGGACACATCCTCCAAACATGCTCTCAAGGTTCTATTATGTACTCATACATATAAAAATAAAGGATCCTTCATAGTGCATAAAACCGTTTGTTTAAATGAAAGGAAAGCTAAAATCAAACTCACGATTTGTGGTGCTAAATAGCGGCTGTAGAAGTCTGAAGTGATGTAACACAAGAGTACTGTGCTCCACTCTCAAAGTATCAGGAGAGTGCTGAGGAAAGTAGGCAGCTACTAGTGCTGGATTTAGCAACAAAAATTGTGAATTTGCTTTTAGCTTTGCTTTAAATTATTGTTTATGTTAACAGTGTGTGGCTGACACTAGAGTACTCAGTACAGAAACAAAGGCTGTATGTAACTAATAGTCAGAGTCCCAAAAATTGTAAAACTAGAAATTACATGAAATGCTGTTTAGCATTAAAATTATAACACACATATAAAAGGAGGAAGAAGAAGACAGGTAGAGGAGAGGTAAAAAGGAAAATAGAATAAGAAGGCTAGAGGCCTTGACCACACAATAGGAAATTGATCAATAGTGTCTCTGGAGGTATACGTTAGTTCCTCCATAATGTGGATTTGATATATTTTGTGAAATCAATGTTTTAAAGTGGAATTCCCCTCAAAACAAAACTAGTGCTAAACCTTCTCTCTACCACATTCTAAGCCTAATCTATCTAACCCTCTAAAGCAAAAATTGCTATACTTATCTGTTCGGCAGCCACTCAGTTCTGGTCTTCAGCGGTAGATGCTGCAGGAGAGAACCAACAATGGCTGGGAAGTGACGTCACCTTTTGAGTTACTAAGGGGCTTTCATCGTTGACTACCTCTCCAGCACACGCCTACACACTGAAGCCACCGTTGACAGCTCAGCATGGTACTGGAGTTGCTGCAGAACAGATAAGTACAGCAAATTTTGCTTTACATGGCTAGATAGATTAGGCTTAAAATATGGCAGAGAGTAGGTTTAGAGTTAGTAATGACTTGAATTCCACTTTAAAGAATGGGAATTAATGGTTTCCAAAGTAATGGGATAAGAGATTATGGCCACCTTTAATACATGAGGTTTAACTGACATATCAGCCTGCTGGTTTGTCTGTACAATGGAAAAAATAGGACCCAAGGTGCTAATCCAAGTGGCACTGACTGTATGCTTTCAGTATACCTAGATGCTTCAACTCAATAAGTTTGTATAACTGGACCAACGGGTGCAGCCTCTCCAACAATTCAGAAAATGATCATAGAAGATAAAGTGCCATTTTTCCAGAATGTTATACTAACGTGACAAAAGTCTGTAATTCAACTCATCCACCTTAGAGCAGATAAAGGAAACACATATGAGCCAAAAGACTGTGTTGTTTTGATCCTCAAAGATGAATGTTGTTTCAAATATTGTTTATTTAGATTTATTCATTTATTTACAATTTTTTTTTACACTTATGTTATCATGTGCTAGCCTGGCTTAGGGAGCTGGGTCTACCAAGGAATCTTCTGAAAGCTCATTAGTCAGTCTCAAACCATTTCTGTCTGGCTTGGCTTTATAATTTCATAACAACATCACTATTATAAACAAAACTACAAGCTTTTGGAAATACAAAACACGTTTCTTCTGTTTTTGAGCATCTATTTAAAGCGGAGTTACACTTGTTTGTAAGTTTATTAAAAGTCAGCAGCTACAAAAAGTAGCTGCTGACTTTTTTTTAAACAGACACTCACCTGTCCCCCGCTCCAGCGATACGGCCGCCCAAAGTTCCACTTTTTGGTGGAACTGTGCTTTAACCACTTGACCTCTGAATGGTTGTACCCACTTCATGACCAGGGCATTTTTTTTTCTATTCAGCACTGTGCTATTCTTACTGGCAATTGCAGTCTTGCAACACTGTACACAAATTACATTTATAGAATTATTTTACACAAATAGAGCTTTCTTTGGGGTCTTTGATCACCCCTGTTTTTTTTTATTTTTTACTATATAAACAAAAAAAGAACATTTTGAAAAACAAAAAATATTTTCTACTTTCTGTCATAAACAATCTAATAACAAAATGTAATTTCTTCAAAAATGTAGGCCAAAATATATTCTGTCTTTGGTAAACAAAAATCCCCAATAAGCGTGTAATAATCAATTTGTGTGAAAGTTATAGACCCTATACTGTAATGGTGGTGATTAGTGACTTATGAGATATGTGACTGTGATAGGGTGGCAGGCAATCTGGGAGGGTCATTAACCGATACTGACATCACTAGTGATCAGTAAGTATACTGTACAATGACACTTTACTAATGACACTGGCTGGGAAGGTGCTAACATCTAGGGTCAAAGTGTTATGTGTGTGTGTTAACTGTGTGCCTAACAATTTATAATGTGTGCTGCTTACTTTTGGATCTGGCTGTTTTGTTGTTCCTATGCACACAGAGTTCTCTGTTTTTATAACCACAGAACTCTGTCTGTAATTGGACAAAGCAGATCAGCTGATTTCAGTCAAAATCATTGGCTGAAATCTGCTGCCAAACTTACGCTGTGTCAAAACACAGCGCTGGTTGGCAGGGGGCACACACATGCATGCCCTGAACTCGGAGGACAGGCAGCGATGTACAGGTACAATGTCCTGCCTGCCTGTGCTGCTCGCACACAGTAAAACTACTGTGGATAGACAGCAAGTAGTTAAAGAAGTCCAGCTACTTCTGTGACCCAGCAGGCTGTGGCTGATGTCACAGAGCCAGTCCAGACTCCAGAGGTAAAGATTGTGTTCATATGGTTGGGATCCATCCACATGCTTGGACCAACACCCAGCTCAGCTTCTCAGCGAGCCAATGAGAGCTTGAGCTGGCCGTTTCTGCCCCCTCCACAGCCCAGTGATCCAGTGAGTGTGGGTTGACAGAGCAGAAAACCAGTGACTGCTAGTCACCATGCTCTGCTCATGGTGTTTGATTGCTTGGTTCTAAGAGCCGGTGGGGGACAGATGCAGCATTAGACCAATACTGCAGCCACCTAGATAAGTATGATTCTTGGAAAAAAACCATCCTATACTTCTCTTTTAACCCCCCTGGCGGTATTCCCGAGTCTGGCTCGGGGTGAAAATTCAGCACCATTAGCGGTAACCCAGAGCCAGACTCGGGACCGCATCACTGGATCCAGAATGAGTTTACTTACCTTGTCTCCTGGATCCAGCGATGTTCCCCCTCCCCCCACATTCCGAGCGAGCCGTCCTCCGCTCGATCTATCACATCGCCGGGCTCCGTTCCCTGAGAGCGTTGCGATGCACGGGAACGGAGAACGACCCCGAAATTCAAAAAGTGAAACATACACATTACATACACTAAAATGTAATCTTACAGATTACATTGCTGTATGTAATTATTTCACATCCCCTTTGTCCCTATTGGTCTGCCCAGTGTCCTGCATGTAGTTTTATAATTTAAAAACTGTTCTTTCTGCCTGGAAACTGGAGATTGTCCATAGCAACCAAAACTGTCCCTTTACATCAAAAGAGGTTTTAGACCAGCTAGAAAACAGCAATAATAAATTAGAATCACTCGCAGAATTGAGCGATATCGATTTGTGGGGAGATCCGTCATCAAATACTGAAAAGTAATGACAGTGACAATTCTGCAACTGAGCAAATTTCAGTGTTTTTGATTTGATTACATTATTGAATCATTTTTATTATTATTATATTATTATTTGGTATAATTATTTATAGTTATTTATTATATTATAATTTATGATTTACCGTATTTATCGGCGTATAACACGCACTTTTTCCCCCCTTAAAATCAGGGGAAAGTCGTGGGTGCTAGTGATGGACGAACTTCCGACGGGACGTTTCGCGAACGCGAAATGCGAACGGACCCAAACGTTCGCGAAACCGAACGTTCGCCGCGGGCCCCATTGACTTCAATGGGAGGCGAACTTTGCAAACCTTCATGTCGAATTTGCGGCCACGTGGTAATTATTAGGGGGTAAAACGTAGTCCCACCATCTGGACAATGACATAATACATGTATGAGGTGAATTTGGGATCGATAACTACAAGCATTTTTATTTTATTTGGGAAATTGTTCTAACAATTCAGGACTATGGAGCTAATGAAGGCAATGGAGGAGAGGGAAGGTCAGGGACCAGGGTAGGCAAAGAAGAGGGTGCAGGAGATGATCACCAGCAGCGTGACATACCGGAATGACACATGCACCGTGATAGAGGCATCTGACAGCAGCACCGTAATACAGAGCACTGACAGCAGCACCGTGACATACAGCGCTGACAGCAGCACCGTGACATACAGCGCTGACAGCAGCACCGTGACATACAGCGCTGACAGCAGCACCGTGACATACAGCGCTGACAGCAGCACCGTGACATACAGCGCTGACAGCAGCACCGTGACATACAGCGCTGACAGCAGCACCGTGACATACAGCGCTGACAGCAGCACCGTGACATACAGCGCTGACAGCAGCACCGTGACATACAGCGCTGACAGCAGCACCGTGACATACAGCGCTGACAGCAGCACCGTGACATACAGCGCTGACAGCAGCACCGTGACATACAGCGCTGACAGCAGCACCGTGACATACAGCGCTGACAGCAGCACCGTGACATACAGCGCTGACAGCAGCACCGTGACATACAGCACTGACAGCAGCACCGTAAGCAGCCCCAGGAGGAAGTCAGCACAGCACAGGGATGGTGTGATCCCCTCATAATAAGAACCCCCAGGAGGAAGTCAGCACAGCACAGGGATAGTGTGATCCCTTCATAATAAGAACCCCCAGGAGGAAGTCAGCACAGCACAGGGATATCATAAGCAGCCCCAGTAGAAATATGACACCGCTCAACCTCTTCAAAGAGGAGGGTAGGGGCATATAGTACGGTGTGCTTTTTTGGGTCAAGGAAGTGAGCCAAATGAATTAAGAAGGTCTGTGTGCTTGATTAAAAAAATAGTTTATAGACATATACATGGTCTACTGGTCACATGTGTTGAATTCCTCCGAGATCCATGCCTCATTCATTTTTAGAAATGTGAGGTAGTTAACACTGTCGTGAGCTAGGCGAGTACGCTTATCGGTCACAATCCCCCCTGCTGCGCTGAACGTCCTTTCGGACAGGACACTGGATGAGGGGCAAGCCAACAGTTCGATTGCAAATTGGGCAAGCTCTGGCCAGAGGTCAAGCCTGCCCACCCAGTAGTCTAGGGGTTCATCACTCCTCAGAGCGTCCACATCGGCCGTTAACCCAATGTAGTCGGACACCTGACGGTCTAGGCGTTCCCTGATGCTGGATCCGGATGACACCTGTCGATGGGTCGGCTGAAAGAATGACCTCATATCCGAAGTCACCAACACATCTTCAAACCGGCCTCTTCTTGCAGGCGCTGTTGGATTGGTACCCGCAAATCCTTCTCTGGGAGTGGGAATTGCTCCTCTGCCAGCGCACGCAAAAGCAGAATGCAGCATTTCTCGAAGCAAGGCCTGGAAGTGCTGCATTCTGACAGCCCTCTGCGACGGCGGTAACATTTCCGCCATTTTGTGTTTGTACCGGGGGTCTAAGTACGTTGCCACCCAGTACTGGTCCTTGACCCTCATGCTTTTTATACGGGGGTCCCTATTAAAACACTGGAGCATGAAGGCCCCCATTTGCACTAAAGTGGAAGCGGTGTGGTGGCCTGGCTCCTGCTCATCATCCAGGATAATGTCGTCCTCTTCATTCTCCTCTCCCCATCCTCGCACAACAGGGATCCCAGAAAGGTTTAAAGCATGCTCTTCTTGCTCCTGCTCATCCGCCCCGGCACCATCCTCCTCTGACTCCTCATCAGACTCCTGTTGTTGACTTGTCTCAGATAGAGTAGCCCCCCCTGGGAATTCATCCAGCATTGCGACTTCCTCATCTTCCCGCTCCTGCTCCTCCACAGCCTGATCAATGACACGACGCAATGCACGCTCCAGAAAGAAGGCATAAGGTACCATGTCACTGATGGCGCCATGGCTGCGACTGACCAGTTTGGTGATCTCCTCAAATGGCCGCAGAAGTCTGCATGTGTCGCGCATGAGCAGCCACTGGCGCGGTGAAAAAAAACCCAGCTCCCCAGAACCGTTTCTTTCGCAGAGTTCATACAGGTAGACGTTAACTGCACGTTTCTGCTGGAGCAGCCTATCAAGCATATAGAAGGTTGAGTTCCATCGCGTCGGGCAATCGCAAATAAGACGTCTGACCGGCAGATGGTGTCGCCGCTGAATGTCAGCAAGGCGAGCCATGGCCGTGTAAGATCTTCTGAAATGGGCCGAGATTTTCCTTGCCTGCCGCAAGATGTCCTGGACCCCAGGGTATTTGACAAGGAATCGCTGCACGACCAAGTTTAAGACGTGTGCCATGCACGGCACGTGCGTGATTTTGCCCTGTTTCAATGCGCTAAGCAGATTGGCACCGTTGTCACACACCACTTTACCAACTGTCAAATTGAGCGGTGTTAGCCACTCATCTGCCTGTGAACGCAAAGCTGAAAGGAGTGCCGGGCCAGTGTGGCTCTTTGCTTCCAGGCACAACAGACGCAGCACGGCATGGCAACGTCTCACCTGGCATGTGGAATAGGTTCTGGGGAGCTTGGGCGGTGCAGTGGAAGAGACGCTAGCAGCGGAAAAGGAGGAGGCAGCTGAGGAGGAGAGGGAGGAGGATGGAGTAGGAGGAGGAGAAGAAGAGTCAGGCCTGCATGCAATCCGTGGCGGTAAAACCAAATCTACACGGGTGCCACGGGTTACATGCTTGACGGCCGTCAGAAGGTTCACCCAGTGGGCAGTAAAACTGATATACCTTCCCTGCCCGTGTTTGCTAGACCACGTGTCTGTGGTCAGATGTATCTTGGCACCGACACTGTGTGCCAGAGATACATTCACTTGCCGCTGAACATGGCCATATAGCTCTGGGATGCCCTTCTGTGAGAAATACTTCCTTCCTGGGACCTTCCATTGTGGTGTTCCAATGGCCACAAATTTGCGAAAGGCCTCCGAGTCCACCAGTTTATATGGCAGTAGTTGGCGGGCTATGAGTTCTGACAAGCCAGCCGCCAACCGTTGGGCAAGAGGGTTATCCGGCGTCATCATTTTTTTACGCTCAAACATTAGGCCCACGGAAGCCTGCCTTTTTGCAGAAAAATGTGAGCTTGGCGTGATGGAAGGTGGAGTGGAGGACAATTGTGAGGAGAGAGGAGAAGGAGAAGTAGAAGACGAGGCTGGACGGTGAGAGCCTGCAGTGTGGCTTTGTGTGTTCCGTTGCTCCCACTGGGCTCGGTGATGGCTGCTCATGTGCCTTCTTAAGGCGGTCGTCCCTAGGTGAGTATTGGGCTTACCGCGACTAACGCGTTGACTGCAAAGATTGCAGATGGCAACGCTATTGTCAGCAGCGGACACGTTAAAAAAAGCCCACACTGCGGAGCCATGTGCCGGTGTCCTGGGAGCGCCAGATGTGACCGTACATGGTCGATGACTCGCTCCTGATACATTTGCAGTCTGCTTTGTCCCTGCTGTGCAATGTAAGTCATTGCTGCTTCTCCTCCCTATCTGCTGGTCCATATCTCCCTCTGAACTCCCCTCCTCTTCCTCTCTTGTGGGCACCCACGTGACATCACTAGACACGTCATCATCAACGTCACCTTCCCCACCGCTATAAGTAGAGATCTCGGAGTAGGCAGCAACACCGGGGACCAACCTCCTCCTTGGGCTGATCTGGGTACTGGCGTCAGACTGCTGAGTAGCGCTTGTTGCTACCTCCTCTTCCTGATCCAATACCAAGAGTGGCTGCGCATCAGAAATGTCCTCTTGATATGGATCGGAAAATAATTCCAGTGACTCAAGCGGAAGGTATGTGGTGGTGGTGGTGGTGGTCGTGTTGTTGGTGGTAGTGTCTTTGGGGGTGCACATAGCAGAGAGTGAAGAAGAGGGTGCAGATCGAGAGGATGAGGAGGGTGCAGAAGAGTAAGGCTGAGCGAGCCACTCAACCAAGTCTGGTGCATCCTTTAAAGTAATTGAACGCACCTTCTGCAACTTCCCACTTTGGCTCAAGCCTGTTGCTCCTGCCCTACCCCTACCACCCCTGCGGAAGGGCCTGCCTCTTCCTCTGCCTGTCATTTTTTAAATGACCCTGTGACAAAACTCTTAGTCCCTATACCGATGAAGGACTGCTGCAGTATAGGGCAGCGGTCAGCAGTGGTGCACGTCAACCCTATCTATTGTGGACCGATAGCGGTCCTTACAGAACAGCAGACTGTACCGCACTCAAGCCTATGTACCGTAGCACCCTATACCAAGTTACCAGTCCTTATAAGAACTTTTGTGGACCAAGCAGGTTGTGTATTAGTGTTTAGCAGACTGTACGTCAGTCCCTATACCGCTGAAGGACTGCTGCAGTATAGGGCAGCGGTCAGCAGTGGTGCACGTCAACCCTATCTATTGTGGACCGATAGCGGTCCTTACAGAACAGCAGACTGTACCGCACTCAAGCCTATGTACCGTAGCACCCTATACCAAGTTACCAGTCCTTATAAGAACTTTTGTGGACCAAGCAGGTTGTGTATTAGTGTTTAGCAGACTGTACGTCAGTCCCTATACCGCTGAAGGACTGCTGCAGTATAGGGCAGCGGTCAGCAGTGGTGCACGTCAACCCTATCTATTGTGGACCGATAGCGGTCCTTACAGAACAGCAGACTGTACCGCACTCAAGCCTATGTACCGTAGCACCCTATACCAAGTTACCAGTCCTTATAAGAACTTTTGTGGACCAAGCAGGTTGTGTATTAGTGTTTAGCAGACTGTACGTCAGTCCCTATACCGCTGAAGGACTGCTGCAGTATAGGGCAGCGGTCAGCAGTGGTGCACGTCAACCCTATCTATTGTGGACCGATAGCGGTCCTTACAGAACAGCAGACTGTACCGCACTCAAGCCTATGTACCGTAGCACCCTATACCAAGTTACCAGTCCTTATAAGAACTTTTGTGGAACAAGCAGGTTGTGTGTTAGTGATTAGCAGACTGTACGTCAGTCCCTATACCGCTGAAGGACTGCTGCAGTATAGGTGAGCGGTCAGCAGTGGTGCACGTCAACCCTATCTATTGTGGACCGATAGCGGTCCTTACAGAACAGCAGACTGTACCGCACTCAAGCCTATGTACCGTAGCACCCTATACCAAGTTACCAGTCCTTATAAGAACTTTTGTGGACCAAGCAGGTTGTGTATTAGTGTTTAGCAGACTGTACGTCAGTCCCTATACCGCTGAAGGACTGCTGCAGTATAGGGCAGCGGTCAGCAGTGGTGCACGTCAACCCTATCTATTGTGGACCGATAGCGGTCCTTACAGAACAGCAGACTGTACCGCACTCAAGCCTATGTACCGTAGCACCCTATACCAAGTTACCAGTCCTTATAAGAACTTTTGTGGAACAAGCAGGTTGTGTGTTAGTGATTAGCAGACTGTACGTCAGTCCCTATACCGCTGAAGGACTGCTGCAGTATAGGGCAGCGGTCAGCAGTGGTGCACGTCAACCCTATCTATTGTGGACCGATAGCGGTCCTTACAGAACAGCAGACTGTACCGCACTCAAGCCTATGTACCGTAGCACCCTATACCAAGTTACCAGTCCTTATAAGAACTTTTGTGGAACAAGTGAGTTGTGAATGTTTAGCAGACTGCAGCAGAAGGGCAGCAGTCAAGTATAATATCCTTTCTATATTTGGAAGAAAGAATATTATACATGTACAAGCCTATTACTGTACCACTGATACCAGTCCTGAAAAGAACCTTTGTGGAACTAATAATAACAGCAAGTCTTTAAAATTACCCTCACTGCCTGACAACACTGCTTCCTTCCTGTCCCTATACAAATTGGCAAAAAAAGAGAACGATTAGTGGTTACTGGAACAGCTCTTTTGTGGACCTTGATAGTAACAGCTAATGATGATGATGATGATGATGATGATGAAAGACTAATCTGGCTGTCCCTGTAGCATACACCGTCCTTTCCCTTTCTCTAAACTAACAAAAGACACTCAGGCTGCTGCAAGAATCAGCAGCACAGCAAACCTATCAACACCTAACACCTATACCAGTCCTGAAAAGAACTTTTGTGTACCAAATAGCTAGTGGTTTATCTCTCCCTACTCCACACAGGAACCTGTCCCTATCGTAACAGAAGAAAGAATGTAAAATGGCCACCGGATCGGGTGTATTTATAGGTTAGGGGGAATGTACAAGTGTCCATGTGCTGTCATGTCTCAATTGGCTGTCCTGTATCACATGATAAACGTGTCACCAAAGGTTAAAGTTCTTGTATACATTAAACACGTAAGTCCGCCGCGGCGAACGACGGAAAAAGGCGTTCGAACGTGCGGACCGCGAATGTCGGAAATTCGCCGCGAAACGACCGCCGGGCGAAACGTTCGTCCATCACTAGTGGGTGCGTGTTATACGCCGATCCCCACTGTCTGTGAGGCAAAAAGACCCGGCGCCGCTCGGTATTTTTCGGCGGCGCTGGGTCTTTTTGCCTCACAAAAGACCGAGCCGTCTGCTCGGCTCCGCTCATAGTCCCGCCTCCCTGCTGTTTCTGCGAGCGCTGCCGAAAAAGGCCGAGCCGACTCTACTGTTTACTGTTTACTCGGCCCGGCTCGGCTTGCAGTTCCGCCCATACTGGGCGGGACTGCGAGCCGAGCCAAGCCGAATACACAGCAGAGTCGGCTCGGTCTTTTTCGGCAGTGCTCGCTCCAGAAACAGCAGGGAGGCGGGACTACGAGCGGAGCCGAGCAGACGGCTCGGTCTTTTTCGGCGCCGCTCGGTATTTTTCGGCGGCGCTCGCTCGGTCTGTCTCGGCGGCGGAATATTTAAACATGGAAGGCTGCAAACGGCGCTGGGCGAGCTGGAAATGGCACTGACAAGCGGCAAATGACACTCTGCAAGGCTGCAAACAGCGGTGGGCAAGCTGCAAATGACACTGATCATTCTGCAATGATGGACATGGCTGCAGATGCACACTGATAAGGCTGCATTGACGGGCATTTAAATGTAAGTTTTTTTTTCCCTTAAACTTCCCTCCTAAAACTTTTTTCCTTAAAATGCCCTCCTAAACTTGGGGTGCGTGTTATACGCCGGTGCGTATTATACCCCGATAAATACGGTAATTTTTCAAACTTTATCATACCCGAGATGTCTCCTAGACTCTGGTTTGGACAGATTTAAGTGAGTTATTCCTAATAATTACAGGACTACAATATGAAAGGCCAAATTTTCATGCAAAATAATGGTACGGCTTTCAGCACCTAAAATCCGAAATAATCATACAGCCAGGGAGGTTAAGTCACGAAAAAATTTATAAAAAAAAGGTATTATTTGTACCTGCTTCTTAGTAAGAAAAAAAAAAACAAGAAGCTAAAAGATAATGTCTGTGATCCCTTTCTGTAATTTCAGCAGTTTTTAATTTAAATATTATCCTCCTTTTCTATTAGAATAGATTTCTCTTAAAGATGACATGATTAGAAGTCCCTGAGTTTTTGATTCCAATTTGGGATTTGCACTAATGTTAGGACACTTCATGGATTGACAGTGCCCATTAGGATAAAGTAAGTACTGTAGTGATTTATGTTAATAGATTTGGGTATTTGAAATCCAAGATAAGGAAATGTATTATGCATTTAGCATGTTGTTGGGCTGTTTACTTAGAATTGAATGTACATTTTTATACTTGTCTGTCACACAAAGAAAGTTCCTGCTTTGTTTTGGCTGAACATCTTATGCCATTATTTCTAATTATGTGGTGTCTGTGATTTCCAATTCGGATTACATCCATTTACCATGTTTCAGCAGCCACAGTCCAATCTGCTAACATTCATGCACAGCAGCAAATTATAAAAATGAATTCTGTTATATGTTGTGTACTTTTCTGGAGGTCTTATAATTCAGTCAATGTTAATGCATTTCTGCTCATCTATTATTCTGCATGTCTTTTTAAACTACCGTATGTACTTTATGTAAACATTTCTACGATGATTGCTCTTTAGTAAAATAACATTATGGTCAAAATTTGCACCAAACCTCTTTCGTCCAATCAACAATTAGCTGTCATCAGCTCATCTAAAAAAAAAAAAAAAAAATCTATTGCTGGCTTCAGGCACTAGTAGGCTATTTGACCTGCATACACCACTGACTACTGACAATTTTCCAGATTAGAGCATAGACATGTTCATCCCTCTTTGTGGAATAACAAGTTTAAAACGGAGTTCCATCCAAAAATTTTACTTCCGCTCACCGAATTCCCCCCCCCCCCCCCAGGTGTCACATTTGGCACCTTTCAAGGGGGAGCAGATACCTGTTTAGTACAGGTATTTGCTCCCACTTCCAGCAAAAGATTGTCACAGTATCCGCGGCGATCTACACCATGTCTGGCCTCCACAGGTCCCACAGACACACAGGTCCCAGAAGACAGTGGGGACCACTCAGAACACGTAGTGTGACTTGTGCATGCACAGCAGGGAACCAAGCAACAAGGCTTCACTTTCTGATTCTCTTACCGAAGATGCCGGTGCCTCCACCTGGGAGCCAAGGGACGGGTTGGCTTTGGGTGAGGACATCGCGGGCACCATGGACAGGTAAGTGTCCTTATTTTAAAAGTCAGTAGCTGCAGTATGTGTGGCTAATTTACTAAATTCGCTGATTTACTAAAGCTACTTTGCAAGAGAATTTGCACTCTGCAAGGGGATTTCCCCAAGAGCTTAGTGAATGAGCTGGATTAATGCAACTGCACTCCCAATGTGCACAGCCTATTTGCCTAATAAATCCACCAATTGCCCTTTGCAAATGCCAAAAGCTGAGGGACAATATAGTGTACTTCTGGACATTTGAGTCTAGCAGTATTGGGGTTGATTTACTGAAGAAAATATTTGCTCACTTTGCAAGGGAAGTGGCACTCTGCAATGGTACTTTCCCCAGAGATTTTTTGCTGCTAGGATGAAGGAAGTCAGAGCTTCACCTCATTCACTAAGCTCTGTAGTTAAAGTGGTTGTAAACCCTTACAAACCACTTTGACCTACAGGTAAGCCTAGATTAAGGCTTACCTGTAGGTCCAAGCAATATCTCCTAAACCTATATGGCTTAGGAGATAGTTGCCCGAAAACGGGCACCGCTGTCTACGGCGCATGCGCCGTAGACAGCGGCGCACAGGCGCACTGAGCGCGGCATTCTCAGCGATGGAGCTGCCGCGCATGTCGGCTCCCGTGCGCATGCGTGGGAGTGACGTCATCGCGGCTTCGCCGACTTCGCTGGCTCCTGTGTCAGGTAAGTGACACATAATGGATTACTATGCGATGCATAGTAGTCCATTATGCTTTGCCTTTGCAGGGAATGAAAGAGGAAGTAAACTCATCAGG
Source organism: Lithobates pipiens (assembly GCF_037356315.1). Classification (NCBI taxonomy): domain Eukaryota; kingdom Metazoa; phylum Chordata; class Amphibia; order Anura; family Ranidae; genus Lithobates; species Lithobates pipiens. The sequence goes on along the minus strand of NW_027507718.1, from coordinate 24,925,898 downwards.
GTTTACTTCCTCTTTAATTCCCTTGCAGAGTGCTGCTGCACTAAAAAAGTAAAAATGTATTTGTGTTTAGTAAATTAACCCCATTTTGTCAGTGAGTTTAAATATAAAGCATATCAGGACTTATTTGGGAATTTTATTAAAACTGGAGCAGAGAGGATCTGAAGCTGCTGTGCATAATAACCAATCAGCTTGTAACTTCTGCTTTGTTCAGTTAAGCCTTGAAAATTAAAGCTAAAAACTCATTGGTTGCCATGGACAGCTGCTCCAGATTAAGTAAATCCTCCCCATTGTGTTTTTTAAGACCCCTTACACATGGTACAGTGAAGTTCACCTGCTTAGTGGGAAATCTGTCCGCTGATCCCCACTGAGCAGGTGGATAGCTGGTCATTGTCTGCCCCACTTATGTAGAGCGGACACAGGCACAGCCTGCTTTCCTCCATGGGTGGTTGGATGTAAATGGACCTGTCTGTTCATTGTCCTGTTCACCTGGCTGCCATCCGATCCTCCAGACAGATGGGGAACAGATTCCGATGCGTCTGTTTTTAGCAAACAGAATGTTGGATCGGATGTCGATGGTTGTCAACGTATACATGTCTGTTGACACCGGCAGCTCCATAGAGGAGAATGGAGGGTCCAATGGGGTCCACTTGAAAAACTGACAAGCAGACCCTTTGGGTCTGGTATGGATATTAAGGGGAACCCAACACGCAAATTAAAAAAAATAGTGTGGGGATCCCCCCAAAATCCATACCAGGCCCTTCAGGTCTGGCATGGATATTATGAGGAACCCTGCACCAAATTTTTTTTTTAAATTGTGTAGGGGTTCTGCCCAAAATCCATACCAGGCCCTTCAGGTCTGGTATAGATTTTTAGGGGAGCCGCCAGCCAAAATAAAAAAAAATGATGTAGGGGTCGTTCCCCCCAAAATCCATACCAGACCCTTATCTGAGCATGCAACCTGGCAGGCCACAGGAAAAGGCGGGGACGAGAGAGCTCTCCCCCCTCCTGAACCATACCAAGCCTCATGCCCTAAACATGGGGAGGATGCTTTGAGGTCCTCCCAAAACACCTTATCCCTATGTTGATGGGGATAAGGGCCTCATCTCCACAACCCTTGCCCAGTGGTTGTGGGGGTCTGCGAACGGGGGGTATGTCCCCATCAACATGGGGACAAGGTTTTTTGGGGGGGCCCCAAAGAATCCTCCACATGTGGAAGGCATGTGGCCTGGTACGGTTCAGGAGGGGCAGGGGGCAGCTCTCTGGTCTCCCCCTTTTTCTGTGGCCTGCCAGGTTCTGTGCTCGGATAAGGGTCTGGTATAGATTTTGGAGAGACCCCTACGCCATTTTTTTACATTTTGGCTCGGGGTTCCTCTTAAAACACATACCAGACCTGAAGGGCCTGGTATGGATTTTGGGGGGACCCCTATGCCTTTTTTTTATTTTGGCACAGGGTTCCCCTTAATATCCATACCAGACCTGAAGTGACTGATATGGATTTTGGGGGAACCCCACACAATTTTTTTCAAAAATTTGGGTAAGGGTTCACCTTAATATCCATACCAGACCCAAAGGACTGGAGGGGGGGGGGACTCATGCCATTTTTTTCAATTATTTTTATCTGTAGTGCTGGGACCCGACAATACATTACAGCCGCAAGTAGTTTTAAATTACATTTTTTCCTTTAGAAATGTAATTTTGCTGTGGTACTGTTCTAAACACTGGAAAAATGCACTACTTTACAGGCATACTATAGACACCCCCCAGGCGCGATATTTAAAGGAATATTTAATTTTTATTGTTTCACTTTAAGCATTATTAAAATCACTGCTCCTGAAAAACTTCAATTTTTAAAACTTTTTTTGCATTGATACATGTCCCCTGGGGCAGGACTCAGGTCCCGATACACTTTTTATGGCAATAACTTGCATAAAAGCCTTTACAATGAGCACTTTTGGTTTTTCATGTTAGTGTCCCATAGACTTTAACGGCGTTCTGCGGCTATTTGAATTTGCCACGAATAACACATATTGAAGCGGTTAAGGCATTCCAGTGACTATCATTCCTTCAGGATCAGCTACACAAATATTTGGTAATTGCTTTAGTTTAGCTTTTAGTTTCCAGCCATCTTTTCCTGTGATTTCTGCTTTTGTGGCTATACCCCTACAGAGTTTTTCCACTAAAACTACCACCATGATGAACCCAAGGACTATGTTTTTCAACCTATGTCAAATTCAGCTTGAGCTATTACACAGAATTGTGTGTTGGATTACATTTAGATTATTCTCTTGTCAAGAATGGCTCTTTCCTGAACCTTGTAATAATATTATAAAAAATAAGAATGCATTATTGTTCCTTACGTTTGTAAAATGTCAATGTTCTAGGAAAATTTTTAGAAGGCTTTTAACAAACCTAGTCATGTTTCTGCAGTTGCCTCCCAAATCCCATTGCTGTGTCAAGGCTCTTTTTGCACTGTGGTTCCTGATTTGGCTGAAGACAGCAAGACTAGGATATATACCAAAAATAGATAACTTTTTTTTTTAAAGAATAAAAGTCTGCTATAAATTAGTTATGTGAGGCCTCAGCAATCCTGTTCTGACCTTTGCCAGTGTTACACTCTAATAAAGCCAATTTTGATTATGCCTGAATGTTGCCTACTTTGCAACTTAAAGTGCTACTATCAGCAAAATCAAAAATGACATAGCTGCCTGTCAATATCATTAACACAGGAGTCTCTGGGGGAAATTCATAGACACTTTAGAATTCCATCAGGCCTCTGAACCAAAATTGTCAGTGTTGCACCAAGTTCATGCACTTGTCAGAAACAGGTACATTAATCTGAATTTGAGTCTAGTAATTAGGTCAGAGAATCCATGATGGACCCTTTTTCCTCACTGCAGCCACAGTGTCCATCACACAAACCATAACATGGCCAAAGAGTTTTGTAATGGGGTGGATGGAGAATGATGGGGAACTGGGAGACTAGTTCCACATACAACCTTTGACAGTACAGGTCAGTGGGAGGATCCGTAGCCACTATTAAGTCCAAAAGCGTTTTTATAATCCACCCACCAGACTCCGCCCACCAAATAAGCTCTGTGGCAATGAGGAATATTTCCTCATTAGGTCCACCTTCTCAGTTAGCTATCAATTCCCATGTATAGACATTGCCATATTAGGGTAATGAAATCAGTATCCCTGGTCCATTTATTTCAATTTAGCTTTCAGCTGGGGAATCTCCTTTCCAACAGCTGAATGGGGTCAGAGATAGAGCCCTGTACAGAAAGCTTTCACTTTTTTTTTTACCAGTACAGACATGCCATACTCTGAACACTGGCATACATCTGCACACCAGTTCAGAGCTGGTCTTATTTACCACCAGTTTTCTACTGGCAGTAATTTTTTTAAGAATCTGTTTCAGCCATTGCAACAGGTTCTTAAAATGGAGGTAGTAAGAACTTCTGACATTTGCTCAAATGCTTGCCGCCAGAAAAGTCATATAAATGCTTTTATTGAATCATCAAGTTTGTTTTTCTGAGGCCACCCATAAAATAGTTGTATTACCTTGTAATCCTGACGATGAATTATTTTTCAGTTTCCTTTAACAGACCAAGTTGTCTAACATACCGTATTTATCAGCATATAACACACACTTTTTTCCCCTTAAAAACAGGGGGAAATCGTGAGTGCGTGTTATACGCTAATCCCCCGCCGATTCTGAGCTTTTCTGCCGGTTTTGGCAGCTTTCAGCTATTTTCGGCCGCTCTCGGCTATTTTTGGCCATTCTCGACGGCTTTCGGAAGCCACAAGAACGGCCGAAAGCCACCGAGAATGGCCGAGTGTGGCCGAAAATAGCTGAGAACGGCCGAGAGCTACCAAGCCCCACCGAGATACACAGGACATCTCTGTATCTCGGCGGCACCATTTTTAAAGGAAAAGCCTGCAAAAGATACTGACAAGGCTGCAAATGACTGACAAGGCTGCAATGGAAGACTGGAAATGACTGGGAAGGCTGCAAATGACATGTAAGGCTGCAATGGAAGGCTGCTAATGACATGTAAGGCTGCAATGGAAGGCTGCTAATGACATGTAAGGCTGCAATGGAAGGCTGAAAATGACATGTAAGGCTGCAATGGAAGGCTGCTAATGACATGTAAGGCTGCAATGGAGGGCTGCTAATGACATGTAAGGCTGCAATGGAAGGCTGCTAATGACATGTAAGGCTGCAATGGAATGCTGCTAATGACATGTAAGGCTGCAATGGAAGGCTGCTAATGACATGTAAGGCTGCAATGGAAGGCTGGAAATGACTGACAAGGCTGCAATGCAAGGCTGCAAATGACACTGACAAGGCTGCATTGCCTCCTAAAAGTTTTCTTCTTTAAAATTTCCTCCTAAACTTGGGATGTGTGTTATATGCCGATAAATACAGTATATATAATTTAATGGCTTAGGGCAAACCATATAACACTGACAGGGCTGCTTACAATGGTCAGCTTTTATTCACTTAAAAAATAAAACATGTATCAATCAGCTTACAGTTTTTTTTGTCAATGCTTAATTAAAAAAACTGAAGTTAGAAGGTGATTGGCTACCTTGCACAGCTGCACTAGATTTTGCACTTTCCAGTTTTAGTAAATCAACCCCAGAGGTTCCAAATTCAATTTGACAATATTAAATGTTTAAGCACCGTTATATCTTGTAATGGTTTATATAATATGTTTCATTCCTACTATTTGATGTGTTGTAAAAAAAAAGTCCCTATATTGTACTGAACATAGACTACAGCAAAAGATTGATCCATAAGTCAATATTGTAGCTATGGTGTAAAAAATGTGCCCCTGGGTCCAATACCCCTGGGGATTCATCTCTGACCTTAACTCAAGAATTCTCATCTCTTTCCCCTTCGGTGCACTAATGGAAGCATCTTCTTTGTGTGATTATCCGCTAAAAGAGTCTTTTATGCTCTTATGATTGTTTTACCATGTGAAGTATTTGTATGCAATATTAATAATAGGGAGATGTACAGGACTCTGGTTTACCATTTTAAATTCAGAACTGCAGTTTTAATTACTGCCACAAAAGTTATTTGTCTAATATAAGGGCCTGATCACATTGTTGCATATCAATAATAAAATGTAATTATAGTGACTTTTTGTAGTGCACTTGCTGCATCCAGTCATAAATATGACAGGTTCCATATACATTTGCACAGTAAGCTGAAGTTAGCACAATATTATATAGCACTGCTTGCATTTTTATGTACATGTATTTACAGTCAATGAAATATACTTTACAGCAGATTTTATATAAAGTATTGTATTTCATGTGGCATCATAAAAGTAAGCTTTAATGCAAGCTTACTTCTAAACCTATTGTCAACATGGAAATGTGCTGTATAATGGGTTTACTTTATCTTTTTTTGCTATAAAATACTGGAAAGGCATTCTGTAGTAGAATTAATACCCAATGAGAGTCCACCAGGCATTTGCAGCACATTCCAGCTCTTATATGGCATAAACAAAATGACTGCTTCTGCCATTATTATGCTACCCCAACTTAGGAGGTATCTGGTGTCAAAAACTTAACTGAACTGTTAAAAAATGACAGAAGTGTTCCCTCTAAACTGTCTTCTCACAAACTGACAAACTGTATTTTAGACATACACACTTCCTTAAAAAAAAAAAAAGCTTTCAGCCCGAAGAACCATTGAGGTTTTCTTTAGTTTAGTTATACCTTTCGACTTTTAAAGGCAATACAAAGTTACAAATAGACTAAACTTTTTGTCCTAAACAAGATGTATACTTACTGACAAATTATTTATCATTTATTTGGTTTGAAAATTTAATTGTAAGTGTGTAAAGTCAACTTCAGGCAAAGTGTGTTAAGCAAAGGTTAAAAATATAAATCTTTTGTAGTTAAAGGGGTTATAAACCCTCTCCATTTTTCATCTTAATGCATTCTATGCATTAAGATGAAAAGCCTCCTGTGCTGCAGCAGCGCCCCCAAGTCCCTGCTTATACTTACCTGAGCCCTGTAATTCCCACGGTGGGAATGAGTACATCAGGTCTGGCTGGTGTTTCGTGTCCTGATTGAATAGATTGATAGCAGCGCAGCCATTGACTCCCACTGCTGTCAATTAAATCCAATGACGCAGGAACCCCGGGTGGAGCCGAATCCTGCTGTCTATGTCTACGGATGCAGCAGGAAATGGGAGCGTGCCCACATGTGTCCACAAAGGAGAGCGCTTCTCCAATGGGGCACTTGAGAAGAGGAGGAGCCAGAAGCACCGCAGAGGGACCCCAGAAGAGGAATATCAGGGCCACTCTATGCACAATTAACAGCACAGTGGAGATAATTATGTCATTTTTGTTAGTTTATTTTATTTTTAAACCAAACCTTTACAACCACTTTAAGCCTGCACATCTATAATAATTTAAAGAACACCCACACATACTGATAATCCCAGGTGTTTGCAGTTCTGCATGTGTCTTCCAAAACATTTGCAAATCAATTTGTAAGTCAAATATTTAGTCAACTAATTTACAGATACAACCTGAGAAGGTTGTGTCACCCAGTGACATCCAGGGAGCTATTTAGTCTTGCTTTTAGTTAATCCCTCCTGATCCACCACCCTTGCAAGATCTCACAGTTCCCAGTAAAAAAAAGGCCGGATCTCCGTTGTGTCTCCGGTGTGGACATCATTGGTGGGCTGGCCAGAAAGCAAGATGAAAAAACCCAGCCAGTGATTACCTATTTTTTTAAATGGTGGCCTGAATTTCAAAGGAGGAGGTGGACAGACTGGGGAATTGACTGCAGGTGAGGCTAAAATGGTATGTCATGGTACATGTTTTTTTATGCTCATATAATTAGTGCTGGAGGTTTATTGAAGGAAAGGGCTTTCTGCTTCCAGGATTCCAGGTAAAGATATTTTATACATAGTTACATTGGTTCAGCTTGGACCAATGCAACTATGAATACACCATACCTGGCCAATGCCCCCTGTGGATGAAAATAAGGTTGGCAGCTTAGCGTTCTCTGATTGGATGACGTGGAAAGAGTGACATCACCATCCTGCCTCTCCACCGCATCCAATTAGAGAATGCATTACATTCATTCAGAAAATGCAAAGAATTCTTTGAATGTCATCTGTGCTGAAAAAGGAGCAAAGTATCAACCCTAGAAACACATCAGAAAGGATTTCTACAGCAGAATTTGGGTTATTTGTTTATTTTTACATGGCTAGATAAACAAGCTCTATTACTTGAAATTTCCTGAAAAAGGAAACATATACATCTACAATCTAATTAGTTGCTATGAACAATGCAAACATTTTATTTTCCTCTAGATTCATGCGAATCAGACCTGAAACTGCTGTTGTAATAATTTATGCAGCTTTTGGCTGAATGTTCAGAAATCGTACAAAGAAAGTTTGTATACACATTATCCTGCTGGGCTATAGTCGATTCATCATTGACGTGTGCATGCTATGTTTCAAATGCTTAAAGAAAGTTTCTTTCTGATGTAGACGATTGCAGATTATCAAAGTGAACCTGAAACAGGAGAGTACATACTGTATATTATAATGCTGTGGAATATAGAATGACCTCTAGCGAACTGTTTTTAGCTGTACTTGCATTTCAACTGGAAGTAATACATGCAATCAGTTCAATTTTTATAACTATTCACGTAAAGCATCCATGGAGACTTGTCTTTAAGAGGTAAAGGGAGTGGATAGAATAACTAAAATATTAATGCAAGTTTTTAGCTAATAGGGAGAAGAAGAAACTTTGGCCTTCAGAACAGCTTCAATGATTCTTGAAATGTTGCCTTAAAAGTCCCTGAATGTAGTGGGATATTTGGTGTCTGCAGAAATACAGCTCACCTGCAGACTACAGGAACATTAATTCTCTTTTTCTGCTATGAAAACTGACAAACCAAAATGATAATTGATACACCACTTTTAGAACTGAATAATCACAGGCTTCAGAAATTTCAAATGTAGCCAGTAGCAATATCTCTCTAAAGTTGTTCCTAATTCTTAGCTAGATGTTCCACAGAAAGGCTCATTCTTGTCCTCAAGTCGAGTCCTCAACTCTGTACTGTATTTTTCTTATGTAGAGATAGGACAATCAAGACCCTTTCATATAGCCACAGCAGGTTGAATCATTCAGGGACTTCTGTACAGAAACTTCATAATTAGAGGCTCTAACCCTTTCATGCAGACTTAAATTAAAAATCGGGAATGAACCAAACTAATCTTAAAATGTTTCCTCCTCTCTCCTAACACCTATTCTGACTAACCTGTGTGACTAGGATGTAGATACAGTATCTCACAAAAGTAAGTACACCCCTCACATTTTTGTAAATATTTTATTATATCTTTTCAGGTGACAACACTGAAGAAATTATATTTTGCTACAATGTAAAGTAGTGAGTGTACAGCTTGTATAACAGTATAAATTTGTTGTCTCCTCAAAATAACTCAACACACAGCTATTAATGTCTAAACCACTGGAAAAAAAATGAGTACACCTCTAAGTGGAAATGTCCAAATTGGGCCCAATTAGCCATTTTCCCTCCTCGGTGTCATGTCACTCATTAGTGTTACAAGGTCTCAGGTGTGAATGGGGAGCAGGTGTGTTACATTTTTATTGCTCTCATTCTCTCATACTGTTTACTGGAAGTTCAACATGGTACCTCATGGCAAAGAACTCTCTTAGGATATAGGTCTAGGCTATAAGACAATTGCCAACAACCTGAAACTGAGCTGCAGCATGATGGCCAAGACCATATAGCAGTTTAACAGGACAGGTTCCATTCAGAACAGGCCTCGCCATGGTCAATTCAAAGAAGTTGAGTGCACATGCTCAACATCAAAACCAGAGGTTGTCTTTGGGAAATGGACATATTAGTGCTGCCAGCATCGCTGCAGAGGTTGAAGGGGTGGGGCATCAGTCTGTCAATGCTCAGACCATACACCACACACTGCATCAAAATGGTCTGCATGGCTGTTGTCCCTGAAGGAAGCCTCTTCTAAAGATGATGCATAATAAAGCTTGTAAATAGTTTGCTGAAGACAAGCAGACTAAGGACATGGATTGTTGGAACCACGTCCTGTGGTCTGATGAGACCAAGATAAACTTATTTGGTTCAGATGGTGTCAAGCGTGTGTGGCAGCAACCAGGTGAGGAGTACAAAGACAAAGTGTGTCTTGCCTACATTCAAGCATGGTGGTGGGAGTGTCATGGCCTGGGGCTGCATGAGTGCTGCCGACATTGGAGAGCTGCAGTTCATTGAGGGAACCATGAATGCCAGCATGTACTGGGATATACTGAAGCAGAGCATGATCCCCTCCCTTCAGAGACTGGGCCGCAGGGCAGTATTCCAACATGATAACGACCCCAAACACACCTCCAAGACGACCACTGCCTTGCTAAAAAAGCTGAGGGTAAAGGTGATGGACTGGCCAAGCATGTCTCCAGAACTAAACCCTGTTGAGCATCTGTGGGGCATCCTCAAATCGAAGGTGGAGGAATGAAAGGTCTGTAACATCCACCTGCTCCGTGATGATATGGAGGAGTGGAAGAGGACTCCAATGGCAACCTGTGAAGCTCTGGGGGGGTTAAGGGTTAAGGCAGTGCTGGAAAATAATGATGGCCACACAAGATATTGACACTTAAGGGCCAATTTGGACATTTTTACTTAGGGGTGTACTCACTCTTGTTGCCATCAGTTTAGACATTAATGACTGTATGTTGAGTTATTTTGAGAAGACAGCAAATTTACACTCTTATACAAGCTGTACACTCACTACTTTACATTGTAGTACAGTGTAATTTCTTCAGTGTTGTCACATGAAAAGATATAATAAAATATTTACAAAAATGTGAGGGGTGTACTCAGTTTTCTGAGATACTGTATTTACCTATTATCTGGCTGCTCTAATCTGATCATGTGATCAGCTCCCCTGTGATGAGTAGTGACAGTTACAGGGGAGAGGAGGGAGCGCCAACAAAGCATGGGCCATAGAAGCCTGTGGGTAACATCATATCTCCAGGCTTTACCAGCGATTATCGAGAGCTCTTTCCTCTCTTTTGCTGCAGAGGCTGGTTTACATAGGAGATTAGGTGACCGGACTGGAGCAGGCTGAAAATAGGTAAGCATATACATTGTTTTTACACAGGTTTGTGAACATAGGTGTAAGGAGGTAGAAGGGAGCATTTTTAGAATTAGGGTTCAGCTTGGAATTCCACTTTGATATCCATTTCTGTTAACAAAATGAAAGCCAGGATCTTATTGGCTGCATTAAAGAAAGCACAGTAGTCACATTTTGAGACATTTTTAGAAATCCTTCTTCTATGATAATAACTTTGTTCCAATAGAAATCAACATTTAAAGAGCATTATAGGTAAATGCAGCCATATAATTTGTGTTGTTTATTATGAGATATAATTCTGCTTCTGATGTCAGCTACATAAATTTCAAAATATACCTTGCTTGATATATCATTTCTGTGCATGAGTGGCTTTGAAATGTGAAAAGAGGGAAAAATAAGTAGACAAAAATTCACCGATATTGCCTTAAAACATATACTTTTTTTAGTTTCTTTATACCTCAGCATTGGCGTGCTTTGAGGTCTTATGTAGCAGCTAGTGAATGCCTTTGATAATAAAAGGGATCACAACGGAAAGTGGCAATAAGCTTAGCTTTTTATCTAGAATTTTTGAAATGTCCGAATAATTTCCAGGGAACCTAAAGCAGTAATAGCTTCCCTCTCCCCAATGTGCCTCCGGGTAAAAATCCAATGTTCAGGCAAGTTTGATCTGACAACCTACAGCACAGAGGCCAAGCTCCTGTTGTTAGATAACTGGGTTTAATGATCACAGCAAGCCAGACTGAAATTTTATTGGTGTGCTGCTATGTGACCGTGACAGTGTTGACACTAAATCAAATTCAATTAGCAAGATTGTGCTAATGAGTTATATGCTGCTTTGCAGAGCACTAGTGTTCTGAGGATGAAAAAAAATATCCTGGATGGCCCCAGTGGTAAATTTAACCCATGCTTTACCTGCAGTACGTGAATTTTCCCTTCACAGTGTATTACACATGAAAAAGTTAAGTGATGAGCCTTGTGTGATGAAAATGTCAATAGTTTTTTTTCCTATTTTCATGAGAAGAGAATTAATGCTTTACAAGCTAATCCCTTTACCGATGTAGCAGTCGGGAGGGGCCTGAGATAAAACCAGAAATGAAGCAAGAAGCTTTTTCTTTGTCCTTGAGTGCTCTTGAAATAAAAACTGTTGCTAAGCATGTTAACCTATGCTTTGCCAGTGGGGCTTCCTTTGTAAAATAAGAGTTATATAAAGCAAAATATATCTTCTGATGTCACAAGACTTTCAGTACTGATGTAAATGATGTTAACAATATATTGGTTATTCATTTACATTATAGTGCTCAGCATCAATAATTCAAATGAGCAAATCCTGGGTTAATCTGGATTTGTGTAGATCAGTTCACCTGTTTAGATTATATATTTTTGTTAAAGATGAGCAAATCTGTAAAAATGTGATTTGGCTTCTAAACATGAGATTTTTACATGGTCTTGTCTAGAGCTGCACTATTCTGTCTAAAATGAGAATCACAATTTTTTTGCTCAGTAGATAGATCAGGATTCTCTCACGATTCTCGCGGCGTAACATCATCTTTCACACTAAAACAAAAAAAATGGGCTAACTTTACTGTTTCTGTTTTTTTTTTTTTTTTATTCATTGAAGTGTATTTTTTTCCCCAGAAAAATGCATTTGAAAGACCACTGGGCAAATACAATGTGACATAAAATATTGCAGCAATTGAAATTGTATTCCCTAGGGCAGTGATGGCGAACCTTGGCACTCCAGATGTTTTGGAACTACATTTCCCATGATGCTCATGCACTCTGCAGTGTAGCCGAGCATCATGGGAAATGTAGTTCCAAAACACCTGGGGTGCCAAGGTTCGCCATCACTGCCCTAGGGTCTCTGCTAAAATATACATAATGCTTGGGGGTTCCAAGTAATTTTCTAGCAAAAAATATTGATTTTAACTTAAGAAACAAGTGTCAGAAAAAGATTTATACTTTAAGTGGTTAAACTTCCTGCATTAACACGTTGTTAAAAACTTGGCAGACTGCCTGGATTTTTTCTTTACACACAGAAGTGTATCCCTTTGATCTAAGAAGGAAGAGTTAATTGCAATGTTTCATGCTAAAAACTTGGCAGACTGCCCGAATATTTTCTTTTGACAACTTAGTGAGCAGAAAAGTCTCTCCACTTGTTATGTGAAAAAAAAATCGTCAAACTCTGCAATAGAGAGCGTCAGGGGGGTTGAATCGAGATCAAGATTTTTTTAATGATTAATTGTGCAGCTCTAGTCCTGCCCACCATAAATATATACACATTATATGCCAAGGTATTGGGACACCCCTCCAAATCATTGAATTTAGGTGTTCCAATCACCTCCATGGATCAGACCATATTTCACATTTCTGCTATGTGTCTGTTCATAACTTTGTAATTACTTATGATAAAGAATTAATATATATATTGTTTTTTGGGAGACAAACATGGCTTTCTCGTGACCCTAAAGTCCTCTGGGATTTTTTTAAATGTATTTGCATTTTAAAGGGAAATAGAGTAAGAATCTGAAAAAAATAAATTTTTTCAAGTATGATCAGTAATATTGTGAACACAAGTACCATCAATGTGAGGAAAACATATACATTTTATTCTGCTGCTTGTTCTATTTACCGCAACATTAAAATTACATTTTTGGTACAAAGCATGTTAAAGTATTTTAAAAAGAAAAGAAATACATTTTTTATTTTTTGTTATTTCCAAAACTACATTTATTGAAAACAATCTTTAAACATACAAAACAAAAATATAAAGCATAGTTGTATAAATTCAATGTTTTGTAACAATCCGTTGGGGGATGTAACAGGTACAACATTTTTCCAGCCTCAGGGCTTTCTGTACCCAAAATCAAGGAAGGCTGTTTGTATAAAGCAACTGATAATGAACATCAAATATATGGGTCAAGCCCAAACCAGTAGGTATATAAGAGGGTATTTGAAGGAAGAAAGAAAGACAGGGAGGGAGGGGTTGATAAACGGGGAAGGTGTTATGAAGTAAGCCCAGAGTGTGCATGATTAGGTTAGCATTTCTTGTTCAGGGAATGAGAAGCGCAAATAGGATGTTGTATACAATGTATACAAAGCTAATGTGGGATAATGAAACCAAGTGGCCCAAGTGGCTGTGAATTTGGATGGGGAATCATTTATCAGACTAATGAGCTCTTCCGTATCCGCGATTCTTTGGAGACATGTGAACTATTCTGAAAGTTTTTTTATTGTTTTGCATTCATTTCATTTTCTCATAATGCATCAGTAATTTATAGTTCTTACTGATTTAAAATAAAACAGATATACCCTATACTATGTATTTCTAACAGTAAATCCTTAAAGGTAACAATGTATGTATATATGTGAATTGAGATTGTCTGTCAGAGTGATCATTCAGTGAGGAAGGCATTTGACTAGCTCCCAATCATAGGATCTCATTGCACAGTAGCTGAGTAGAAGAGAATGAAAGGCATACAAGACACGTCCTGTGTACAGAGGAGGGCATTTGTAAGACACCCAAGGTAGGCAACTGGATAAAATCATGCACCTAGGTATGCAGATTGCTTTTACAAACATCTGTGAAAGAATAGTCACTCTCAGGTGTTCAGTAGGTTCAAGCGTGGTACCTTGATAAGTTGCCAGCTGTGCAATAAGTCCATCTGTGAAATTTCCTGGCTGCTAAATATTCCAGGATCAACTGTTAGTGGTATTATAATCAAAGTGGAAGCAACTGGGAATAACAGCAACTCAGCCACAAAGTGGTAGGCCATATAAAATGACAGAGTGGGGTCAGCGCATGCTGAAACTCACAGCGCGCATAAGTCGCAACTGTCTGCAGAGTCAATAGCTACCTATAGGCAAACCAAACTTTTTTGTGACTTTCAGATTAGCACAACAGTGTGTAGAAAGCTTCATGGAATGGGTTTCCATGGCCGAGCAGCTGCATCCAACCCTTACATCACCAAGTGCAATGCAAAGCATCGGATGCAGTGGTGTAAAGCACGTCACCACTGGACTCTAGAGCAGTGGAGATGTGTTTACTGGAGTGATGAATCACACTTCTTTGTCTGGCAATCTGATGGATGTCTCTGGGTTTGGCTGTTGCCAAGAGAATGGTACTTGCCTGACTGCATTGTGCAAGTGTACAATTTAGTGGAGGGGGTATCATAATGTGGGGTTGGGCTTGGCCCCTTAGTTCCAGTGAAGGGAACTCTTAAGGGGGCTGTCAGCATAACTGCTCACCAATGCACAAAGAAAGGTCCATAAAGACATGGCTGAGCGAATTTAGGATGGACGGACTTGACTGCCCTGACCTCAACACAACACGATAGAACACTTTTGGGATGAATTGGAGCAGAGACTGCGAGCCAGGCCTTCTTGTCCAACATCAGTGCCTGACCTCACAAATGTGCTTCTTGAAGAATGGTCAAACATTCTCATAGACACACTCCTAAACCTTGTGGACAGCATTCTCAGAAGAGCTGAAGCTGTTATAGCTGCAAAGGATGGGCAAACTTAGTGTATATGATTGATATATATATATATATATATATATATATATATATATATATATATATATATATATATATATATATATATATAATATTTGGTGTCACAGAATGATCCTTTTTGACTTCTATCAAAGTAAGCCCATGGTAAGGTCTCCCTTAATGACTGTTCTCAAACATATTGCCATCTTAATATGTACTTTGGTATATCATAATGCCTACATGAGCTGCCTATCTTATGTTCTAATCGCTAAGTTTTTTTTCCCTCTTCAATAAAAATACATTCAACCTTAAGCTCATAATAAGGTTATTAACAAAATAAAACTAATAACAAAACTGAGGCTGTACATTTTGGGTGCCTGCCACTAAATTGCAAGTACCAACGGCCTCTTCATTCTCCATTATAAACCCCATTATAAACCCAAGCTTTCATGTATGGGACACATGTGCACATCCCTACCCACCTCCCAAAATTATGTGGTCTGTGTCTTGGTGAGCTAATGCCGGGGCACAGCAGTGTTACATGACTGCACCCATGCAACAACTGACCTTTAGAATGTCAATGTTTGCATGGAATTTTCAGGGAGCCACACAGCAGATGGTAAAGACAGGTCATTCTGGCAAGGTAGGAACCTGATGTATAGCATCAGTCTTAGTTGGGTTTGTATAACCTTATTACAGATTCAATTTAAGTATTCTTTCCTGTTTTCACACACTTGGTTGACAAAGGAAAGCAGTCTGAAATGTGTTAAGTTATCCATCGCTCATCTTAAATGACTCACTAGGAAAGAGTAAGGCCTCGGGGGATACACATGCAACATCCCACAATGGGAAAAGTCTGTTTTTCTACAATTGTTTTCTAAATGAGACATCTCTCTTACATTTTCTTCCCTTCCCTATGCAAATCCTTGTGCTACACTAAAAAATATATTTTTACTGTAGTTTTTTTTTCTTTCTTATTTTACAAATGCCAAAATCTTGTCTGTCCTGACTTTTTTTTTATATTTATATATTTAGTTATACATATTTATATTTAGTTATACATATTGTTTATACTTATAAGGACTGCATAGTTCTTTACGGGTTTGAATGTAACTATATTGTGTTGTATAGACCTTGCACACAGCTGCATTTACATCAGTAAAATATGGCTGTATAAGGATCTGTGAATTCAAAAATTTATAAATCTGCATTTTTGATCAGTAATTATTGCGCGTATGCATTTAAACATGTGTAAACCTATGTATGTGTATACACACGTACACACATAAATATGAACTAGTGAAAGTAAGTAGAAATTGGAATACCTAAACATGCAGTTAAATGGAAGCATAAGATGTCAGCCAGAAAGATTCTGCATAAGAAAAAAAACATCTAATGCTCAGTAAGTGCTTCTGTTTATCCTGTGAGGATTGTAAATTATTTCTGGTCATGTGCATTAGCCCTAAACCTTTATCACGTAAAAGTAGCTACTTTTAGAAAAAAAATGTAATGTCAGTGTAAAAAGTATGACAAAATGCTGGAAAGTGTCAATAAACATGTATTTTTATTTCTATGATTGAATCAAACACCCTTATTTGACATTTTTATGGTTGACTATGTTGAAATGTGGGTTTAGCTATAAACATTTGTTGTTCTAGCAAGCCTTTTTTGCTTCTGCTGTGATATGGAGTATTGAACATGATAAAGGGAGAGAAGTAGAATTCAAGCTCAAACATCATCTTTAGGACCAAATGTAATTGTACCCTGTCCACAAAGTAGGCTTACCCCAGGGCCATAGTGGGCAAGTGACTAAACCTGAGTACATCATTTCATGCTTTGCATTTGTGCTTAAGGTGAAAACAGTCTGTAAAAATGTAGCCCCTGTGCCTCTTGAAAATGTAAGAACACGTTCATTGTATGACCACAAAATCCTAACTACAGCTTACTGTGTATAAACAATCTATTAATAAAACTGGAAATATTTCTGCTAAGATTGGCAGATCTGACAGGCCAGAATCTGACATAAATTGACAGCAGGAGAGTGTATGCCTGAGTTTTTGCCCATATAATTATAGAAGTAGAGGAGTTAAGTTAATACCTGAAGCCAAACACTCCCTTATATAGTTAAAGTTACAGGCCCATGAGCATTTTATATGAGCAGTTTATTTATTGCCTTTTTCTTGACAGTTGTGAAAGAGTATCTCAAACTAGATTAGTCTTTTGGCATCTTCTTTCTGTGCTCCAACATTTTGATTTTAGCCCGATATTAAAGATTGCAATTAGTTAATTTCTATGTCTGATGTAGGCTTAAGCATTGTAGCCATGTCTCCAAAGTTTTCTCAAGACTGCAAGAAAACCATAAAAGGTTAAAAGAGCAAAATGAGGATAGATGGAAATTCAAATCCTTTTTGAATACTTTCCTAAATGGTCACTCATCTCCATGTATGCTCTTGAGAGCTTGTTAAAATGCAAGACTAGCGATTACAAGCTAAAGCTTGTGTGAACTGAGCCTCATTTGTACAAATTGGTAATGCAAATATT
Organism: Lithobates pipiens; assembly: GCF_037356315.1. Classification (NCBI taxonomy): domain Eukaryota; kingdom Metazoa; phylum Chordata; class Amphibia; order Anura; family Ranidae; genus Lithobates; species Lithobates pipiens. The sequence goes on along the minus strand of NW_027507718.1, from coordinate 24,908,708 downwards.
AGACAATTGACAAAATGGTTGCAAAATAAAATAAAATATTTATGTATGTGTATGTTGTTCCTATTGGGTTTAAAAGACAGAAATGTTTGTTTTCTAGGATAAAAAATATGGTTTATAAGCTTTTCTGAGTTTTGACAGCAGGCATGGTGGATGTCATCAGTAGCACACAGAACTGTTAAGAACATATAGATGAGCACCACCTTAGCTGAGTGTCTCTCTGAAGACCTAAATTACAGTCCTTAGTCCTATAGGAATGTCTAAAAGTGACATTTGAATGTGTGTTTGCTGGAAAATATGGAGGTTTTGTACCTAAGAAAGTCTATAGTCATTACATCATGACTCTTGGGGACAAATAGGATTGGGTAATGTAAAATATCTGAGAATTACTTAGGGTGTGAGATAATGCTTTTTTCTTCTTTTTTTAAACATAATATGTCAGTTCTTTGGGATAACCACTAGAATAGCTAAAGCAGTTTGTTACATGTATGTATATTTATATACAGTATATTTGTGAAGCTTTCTGGGCTGCTTTGCTCATCTAATGGTTTACTTTAGGGCTTGTTCACACCACCGGGCATTCGGTATGGAGTACATAATGTGCGAGCTGGTGTACACTGCTGCGACACATAATGCTGCTTGTTTTTTTATCTTAAATTTTAAATTAAAAATTTAACTAGCATTACCACTTCATTACCAGGCTGTAAATTCATTTAAAGTCCCAAATTTATCCCCCTTGTTTCAATTAGTACCACATTGCCACTTCAAGTTGAAGTTGAAGTAAACTCTCTTAATCAATATTAACTACTTGTATTTATTTTGCTGCTAACATTAGTAAATAGATAGGAAAGCATATTATATCTATTTGAACTTTTTTTTTACACTTCTTCAGTTGCTTCCTGGTTTCCAGACCTAGGCCAAAATGATGTCTTACATTCCAAGTGTCTTTGTGGGTATTTTTTTCTCTCATCTGGTGGAGGGGGGAAGAGTCATTTTCAGCTAAGCACACCCTCCTACTTGTATGCCTGTTGCTAGGCGATCGGCTCTCCTCTCCTCACTCAGAAGTTGTCAGTGAGGAGAGGAGAGCAGATCGCTGCAGCCGGCCAGTGATCAGTGAGTATGAGCTGTTTTTAAAGCTTTTTACACACTGATCACTGGCCCAGTGTCCCCACACATGTCCCCACACAAAGTAAGCACACAAGTCCCCAAAATAGTGTCCCCAAAACACGTCCTAACACACACATGGCCCCACACAGTAAAAACACCTGTCCCACATATGTAACAGTAAAATCACATGTTCCAATGATCATTTGCACACATATGTCCGTGATCACCTGCGCACATCTGTACATGCTCATCCGCGCACATCTGTACATGATCATCTGCGTATATAAGTCCATGATCACACAAACCAATTATTGTACACTTAACGAGATTTTTTTTTTACCAAAGACAAATTTATGACAAAATTTGACTTTATTGGATTTCTTTTTTAAAATAGAAAAAATAAAGTATTGCTTTTTTTTTTACAAATTTTCGCTCTTTTTTCACTTATATCGCAAAAAAAATGAAAAAACTGAATAAATACCACCAAAATAAAGCTCTATTTGTGGGAACAAAATGATAACAATTTAATTTTGGTACAGTGTAGCATGACCGTGCAATTCTCATTGAAAGTGTGAGAGCGCTGAAAGTTGAAAATTGGTCTGGGAAGGAAGGGGGTGAAAGTGCTGAGTATTGAAGTGGTTAATATATCCCCTTGACCTTTTACATGTAACCTAACTCTTAAGATGATCTCTTTACCTTAACCTTAACGGAACCATATTTGCTGAGACGTGTGAATATAGTTCAAGTACTGAAAAGTGTCAGCTTCTAAATTTCCACAGTTCCCGCACAAACATTGTATAGTGCCAAAGTCTTAGCACCAATCAATTATTTATTTACCTTGTATGTCAAAATGTTTACATCAGATTACCTGTACACTTCTGGAATAGAAGGATTGTGGTGTAAGCCTTACTTTTACCCAAAGCTTAGTCAGGTAACTATGTCCTGAAATGGTTACGATACACATCATTCATATATGGAGAGAGACTATGATAGATTTAATAAATCACCATACACCTACAATCATGCCTATCCCGGTCCTCCCCATAATGAGGGTTTTCCCAGGGAGCTTATTGGCCCCAAACAAAGAGCAGAAACAAATGAGTCACCGGAGGGGGGAGAACGGACCAGGAAAAAGAAAGAGACCATAAAATCTAGTGGAATTTTTAATCTTAGTCAGACGATATTTTCTGATGCTGAATTGCGTGTTTTGGGTCTCAACTTTGTTCCATCTAAAAAGTTGAACAAGTTTGAGACTTTTATAGACGTATAGACATGATTCTACCAAGGATCTTAAGGTAAAATTCGCATAACTCATTGATAAGGGCTCCCAGCAGGGAATTTTAGACAAAAAAATAAAGAGACTATTTGGTACCAGTAGCGCCTCATATACCTATTATGTACTGTTTCCCTAAAGTTCATAAGAATGCTACAAAGCCCCCAGGCAGGCCCATCATTAGCGGAATAGACTCTGTGATGTCCCGCATAGGCCGTTGCATCGATTTTCATCTACAGCCACTTGTACAGTCTACCCCCTCTTATTTAAAAGATACAGGTGATACTATACACCTGTTGGAGAGTATTGACTACAGTGATGACTTTTTGTTGGTCTGTTTTGTCTAACAGCAAACAGACTCCTGTTGCCCAACAACATTTTATCATGGAATTACTCTATTTTGCTACACATAGTAATTATTTTTGGTATGCTGGCTAGTTCTTTTTGCAGAGGAAGGGTATCGCAATGGGGGCCAAGTTTGCCTCGTCAACCTCTTCATGGCCAAGCGGGAGGAGGATGTCATGTATGCCTTATAGCGACCAGAGCTGACCCTATGGGCTAGGTATATAGATGAAATCCTCCGCCTATGGAAGAGTGATGAGAAGTGATTACATGATTTTATGGCCACCTCAATGACAATGAGATCGGCATAGTGCTGACCTACGAAACTAGTTCCACCTCCATCCACTTTCTTGACTTGGAGATTTCCATTGTAGATTACCGGCTTGTTACTAAAACATTTTTCAAGCTGACTGATCGTAATGGATATATCCCAGTTGATGTTTGTCATTACTGCTCCTGGTTAAAATCTGTACCGCGCAGTCAACTACTGCGTATCAGAAGAAACTGTACAGATTTACCAGATTTTTTCCAGCAAGCTGAGATCCTCAAGTCGAGATTTGTGGAGAAGGGATACTTTCCAATAACCATTGAAGAGGAGATTAGCAAAGTCTCTTTACTGGATCGAGGTACGCTTACTACTGAGCGACTTAAACGTGTGCCTGACGCAAAATTTAAATGGTCATTTGTGACCCAATTTTCTGTACAGCATAAACAAATTAAAAGTATTCTCAACCGCCATTGTAAGGTATTAAAAAATTATCTAATTTTGGGCCCGACTCTTCCCGATAAGGCTGGAGTTATTTATAGGCGTGCCCCACCCCTAAGGAACCAGATTGCCCCTAATATAGTTAATCCTCCCATGAGATCCACCTTTTTCCATGACTGCAAAGGGTATTACCCATGTTGAAAATGCAATGTCTGCACAGAAAAACTGACAGTTTTGAATCTACTACCACATGTTTTATTGTCTATCTCATCACATGCCCATGTAAAAAGCAGTATGTGGGGCGTATGATTAGATCATTTTCTGTTAGAGTTAACGAGCATATTGCTTGCATTAAACAAGGCCTCACAAACCATAGTGTACCAAGGCACTATCTACATTTTCATAATAAGAATCCCCTTGTTACAAAATTTCAGGTCATTGATAAATTTATTCCCCATTGGAAGGGAGAGTTGCGTATTAGAGGCGTTTATAAGTTGCAAACTTTTTGGATATACCAGCTCAAGTGTTACGCCCCTCACGGGTTGAACATTGACTGGGATATTAACGCCCTTATAAACAAGTCATAAACTATTTCACTGGCTTCTGGTCTTTTTTATAGGTGTATTTATCGCTATTATACATGCTTTGTAATTTCTATTGTTTGAATTTCTGCATGGCTTATTATGATGATACATGAACATGGGGAATACAAACAATAGTGTATTGTTACATGGGCTTTTTACTCTTTTATATGTGTCGTTAGTGGTCCCATTACATTGTTTTTTGATTTATAATTTGTTTTATATATGCAATGAGACATGTAATTCTCCTCAGATGTGTATCATCATTTTGTCATGTTTTTATCAGTATTTCGATATCTTAATATGTTTACACTATATCTGTTGACCATTAATGTTTTGTCAATGTGATAACTTCTTGTTATTCTGCATTTCTTCAATGTTATGGTACATATACTTGTCATTTCCCCTTAAGAGATTTGTGTCCGCACAGAGTATATTCTGTATTGGATGCAGCCATTGATGACCTGAGGTGTCATGTGATATCTTCAGGTGTTGGTGATGTAGGTGGGGCTGCCATAGATCATTTGGTTGCTGGGATATTCCTCGGATGGTCTCCAGGTTAGAGACCAATGCGAGATTATGAATGCAAGCGCTGTGATCAGCGAGACCAGAATAACCTCTGTAAGACTTCCGTGTTTGGAGATCAATGCGATGAAATGGTACCAACACCACACGCCTTTGATTGGCTGGAAAGTCTTGGGGGGGATGTTGGATTGGCTGGATAGTCTTGGGCTGAGTGCCATACCACATGGATGAGGAGATGCAGAGCATACAGGAATTTTGATTTGACGCACAGTTCTGAGGGGTTTGTTTACCCCAGCTGATACGGTTTATGATATTTCTTAGGATACTATATATTGGCGTGGTATTTAATAGCATGTTCATGCCCCAGTAGACAGACGTACCATAGTAAGAAACATGTCAGGTACATAGCCTGCTTGGCTCTATATACCACTTTTTTTTATCTGTTGTTCATGATCATGCTTGGTATGCATCTTGAGTGATGGTCTGTATGTTTTTTACTTATTTTATTTAATACATTTTTATCTGGGATTTACCTGCACTGTGGAGCTGTTTTTTCTCCTATTTCTTCCATGATTGATGCTGCTTTTGGGATGATTATCTACATCTTCTCATTGGAGCCCCTACGGTGACAACTCAATATCCATCTGGATGTATATGCTGTTCATACCATCTTACCTGCTGGTGTTTTGGTTGGAGAGCTCGCTTTGGAGGATTTGTTCATGCTTGATTGACCCACCGCCATCGGCATGTGTGTCCATGCTTTGGGGTAAGAGTACACATCCCCCACCTTTCCTTGGTGTTAGCTACACATCCCAGATTGCTGTGTGTGAAAGTCACCTTTTATTTAATATACTAGCTTACTTTCTTCACAAGAATGATTGCATCTCACAATTGTGTTTGAGAGAATATATGCCTATCATTGAATGTTTTTATGGACTTTGCAATATGATTGCCATAGATAAATTTCAATGCTGATCAGTCTAGATCAGACTGGTCCTTATCTGCACTTATTATACGGACTATATCATCCTTCTTTGGTCCATTTGGTTGTGCTGTAATAAGTCTATTTATTGTCTTCACTGATGCACAGAACATTTTTTAATATATTGTCATAATTATATACCCACATTGTTATTCACTATTTTATTTGTGAATATCCACTCTTTGGGGTGGCTATACTTTTTTTAAGCGCTGCATTTCTTACTCCTAGGTAAAGATGTCTACCCTAAATGAATTTGTAATATACAGTATAAGAGTGGAAGTTACCTTTATCTATAGTTACTATAGCAATATCATACATTTTATTTTTGCACATTTGAGTGAAATGTACATGTTGCAAAGGAATAAGTAACCTGTACCGCTTTGCTATACTGCAGATGGAGAGCAAGGCACCTTAGTATTCCACCTTTCCATTATATCTTCTGGGCTATGAATTGCCACCCATTTAGAGTCATTCATAAGTATAGAGATAACATTAAGTGGAAGGGATAGTGCCAAGGTGAAATTGTTAAGCCGGCCATAGATGGTGCAATTTTCTTTCCTGCAACCACAGGTCCCTCCCATGGACCTATTGTGTTCTATTGTGTTTGGTTAAAACATTCTAATTCTTGATACCAAAATATTGACAGGGAAAATGGTGCTACTACAGGTAATCCAGTATCTCAAGTAAATTATGTCCCAAGCTCTAATAAAAAAACACATTGCTCTCATTATGAATGTTTATCTATGACGAATGTCTTCATAAATGACTAAATCCCCCTGTAATGTCTACATTACATAGTGAAATTGCTGTTTCAGATGGTCTGCATTTTTATTTTATTTTTTTGAAATTTTTTTTTGCAGTTGCTTGCAGTACTGAAAGCCCTTTTTATATAGTCAGGTATGATGTTGGTATTGACATTTTAGGCCTTAGTAATGTTGTTCAGTTTAATTTGTATATATTTGGTCAGTTGTCATTGACAGTCTTATTTGCACGGTACAAGGTCAAGCTTAACTGGTATTATTTCACCTACTTACAATAATATAAATTTTGTAAAATTTGAATATTTTTAACATCATCAATAGTAAGCTTTACTGCATATAGCTATCTTTTTATTTATTTTTTTCTTATATTATAGGTTAGATTATATATATATTTTTTTGTATGTCCATTTGCAATGAAGCTTTTAAGAGCTAGATATGAGATAAATCCCACAGTATGTGTTTTATAAATGCTAAAAAAGAGTATTACAGTATTCATGTATCTGACTCAAATTTCACTTAAAGCTCTCCCTAGTACAATGCAATCAATTTGTATGACCATTTATTATTGATGATCCCTTGTGTAGATAAAGAGAAAAGTAAGTACATTCAGACAGTCTGTCAGGTTACATAACTACTGTGGCGTAATGGTGGATATTTTATACTTAGCTTCCATCCACACATATTTTGCCTTAGGGAAGCTGTGTGAGATATAATCACTGCTTAGATACATTCACAACATGCATGGACACAAATAAGTGTGTATTGATACAAACACATTTAAAATCATTAATATGTTGTGGTGAATTTGAAGCCTTCTCTACTTCTTAACCACGTGACTTCCAGGAGGTTTTACCCCCTTCCTGACCAGTAATTTTTTGCTATTCAGCACTGTGCTACTTTAACTGACAATTGCGCCATTGTGCAACACTGTATACAAATGAAATTTATATTATTTTTTTCACACAAATAGAGCTTTCTTTTGGTTGTATTTGATCACCACTGGGTTTTTATTTTGTGCTATATAAACTAAAAAAGACTGAACATTTTGAAACTAAAACAATATTTTCTACTTTCTGTCATAAAACATACCTGATAAAATCAAATTTATTCATAGGTTTAGGCCAAAATGTATTCTGCTACCTGTCTTTGGTAAAAAAAAAAAGAAAAAAAATCCCATTAAGTGCATAATAATTGCTTTGTGTAAAAGGTATTGCATCTACAAACTATGGTATATATATTTGAAAATTGACCAACTCTAATGTACTAACAATATAATTTCTTGAGGCCCATAAAATGCCAGGACGGTACCAATACACCCCAAATTATCCTTCTTTGCAAAGTAGATAGTCCACGGTATTTAGTAAGAGGCATGGAGAGTTTTTTGAACTTGTAATTTTTTTGTCACAATGTTTTGGAAAATTAAGACATTAAATACAATTTGTGATCATGTGTAGACTCGCTTGAGGGAACAGGTGTTCCTATTGGTATTCAGAAAGTGGGAGCAGGCATCACACACTAATTCAGATCGTGGCCTGTGACCAAGCCCCCATAGCCATTGCGAAACATGTCTGGGGGCATGGTCATACACAGCCATATTCACATCTGATGCACTGGGTTGGTTTTGAGCAGCGTTTTACCCCACATTAAATTTACTGTCACCAATGCAGTACAGCATCATCATATAACTGGTGTTGCGGTGATCAGGGATACTGGCTGGTGACAGTATGTTAAAAAAATTAACAATTAAATTATTTTTATTACATTTTTTTACATTTTGTTTTCTTTTTTGAAATGTGTTTTCTTTTTTGACTATTTTGTTTCTCATACCTTCATCAAAGAAATCAAGTGTCACCATAGTTAAACTGTACAATTCTGGGGGGAGGGGGGGTGATCAGAGTTTTTTGTTTTTTTTTACACTTTGATTGCTATTACAGTGATGACCACTGTAACAGCAATGTTTTGAACTGCAATGAATGGGTTACATTCATAACAGCTGTGATTACTATTGTGTGCCATGATTGGTGATCGAATGATCCTCCGCCACCTCAAAGCACCCGGGTACCGGGAACAGCAATCTGCTTTGTTCGGCGGACACAGTGGTCACGGGAGCAGTGTGCCCCTCAGCTGGATGAAGTACATTTACATGATACAGCCTGCCCGTGCCGCCCTGCCACAGTAAACGTACTGTGGCTGAGTGGCAACTGACTAAAGTAAACCTAGGCTAAGCAATTGTCGAAATACAAGAGTCATGAATTCTTCATTACTATCTTCCTTGTGGTGCGTCACGGCCAATTCTTCTGGAGACTGACTGAGATCTGATGATTGCGGGGATGCAGCGGGCAGGAGAAACGACAGAGAAGGGGAGATCCAGGGAGAGGCTGCAGGAGCTGGAACATGTTACATGTTCCACCCTGGATACAGATGTAACATTTTCTAAAGGGCGAACGTAGCCTTAATTCGTTTTACCATGTTTAATCCCAGAGAGGGACAATAAAGCATTTTGTGAAGTATTTAGCTCCAAAATCATGCGTAACTTATCAACTGGTGGTGTATTCTTTTTGTTTTGTATCCTTAGGGCACTTTCACACTGGGGCAGGGGCGTAGGCGGTAAAGCGCCGCTAGTTTTAGCAGCACTTTACCGTCGTTTTAGCTGAGCTTTTTGAGCGGTAGCTGGGCATTTTTAACCCCTGCTACTGGTTGAAAAAAGGGTTCAAAGCACCACTGCCAAAACTCTTTGCAGGTGCTTTGGCAGCGCTGCCCTTGATTTCAACGGCATGGGCATTTTAGGAGCGGTGAATTCACCTCTCCCGCAACGCCCCAAATATGCTGCTTGCAGGACTTTTTTTCTCAACTTGCAAGCACACTGCCCCAGCTTTCACACTGGGGTGGTTTAACATGCGCTTTTCAGCACAAACACGCATGAAAATCGCCCCAGTGTGAAAATAGCCTTAGGACTCATTCATATAAGTACACCTGTGCTCCATGAATGGGTTGTGTTTTTAAGCAGCTGGAGCTGCCAGGTTCTGTATACAGGCAGCCCATTCATTTCCATTGGAAAACAGTGGCTGCACTAACACAGCTGCTTGTCCTAATTTCACTACCATGCAGGTGAGGGTGAGTGGCCTCGAATGCATACTGTCTGTGTTAGGAGCTGCTCAACCCCACAGAGGCTTGAAACCACTGAGGGCCCCTGGAAATAAGCAAGAGGGAGGTAAAACAACAGTTTGTCATGCTCAATCTGGAGGAAATCATGAAACAATAGGTTAACACAAAAATGTTGTGTAGTTAAGACATGTAGTGCATAGGATGCATTAAGGTGCATTAAGGTGAAAAAACATGAGTGTTTACAACCCCTTCAAGCATTCTGGCAGTTGAGGATGCTTGAGGCTGTGCTTGAACATGCCCATCTTCTGGGCCAATTTCCCTACCATAGCTGCCAAGCCTAGTGGCGACTTCAAGATATTTGATGGTATTTGATGTGAACTTTATGCCTCTCAGCGTGCACCCACCATTTCCTGTCCCAGATTAACTGCACACTGCTACCAGCTATGCATCCTTCAATCCACACACTCTTCTGACTTCCTGGTATACATCCTTTGTTTCCTATCCCAGCTCTGCGACCCCCCCTCCGACCCCATTCTCTCCCGGCTCTGACACTAACACTGTGTACATTTGGGCTGTCATGGGCTACTATAGATGATTCCAGCATTAAAAGTGAAATGGGAGTATCCTGCACCAGGCTCTCTGTACCACCAATTGCATAAGGCTGGGTTCACACTGGTATGACACGACAGTCGTACCACTTTGGATCCGACTTTGCCCTGCAACTTGAAGTCTGACATGCGTCCGACTTCAATGAACAGGGATCCGACTTTGATCCCAGACAATACCAGGCTCTCTGTCTGGTAGGAATATTTAGGGGAGCTCGAGACAAATTAAAAAACAATGGCATTGATTCTGACTCCAAGGAAATACCAGGCCCCTCAGTCTGGTACGGATTTTAAAGGGAACCCCCACACTGAAAAAAACAGCGATTCCCCCCAAAATCCATACCAAACCCTTATCCGAGCATGTAGCCCGGCAGGTAAGGAAAAGGGAGGCCGTACCTGGCGGCATGCCACTTTTTTTTTAGGTGAATGGGTAGGGGTACAATGTACTGCATAGTTATTCACATAGGGTGGAGTTCCGGAATCTGGGGACTCCCTTAATAAAGGGGGCTTACAGATTCCAATAAACTCTCCGTCCACAGCCCCCGACAACCAGCAGCCATGGTTGTCGGGAAGAGGCCCTTGTCCCCATCAACATGAGGACAAGGTACTTTGGGGTGGGGGGCGCAGAACCCCCTTGCCCCAAAGCACCCACCCCCCATGTTGAGGGCATGCGGCCTGGTACTATTCAGGAGGGGGTGCTCGCCTGTCCCCACCCCCTTTCCAATGTGTGCTCGGATAAGGGTCTGGTATGGATTTTGGGGGGATCCCTATGCAGTTTTTTCAGCATGGGGGTTCCCCGTAAACTCCATACCATACCAGACATGCTCTTGGAGGGGGAACAAATGCCAAATTTTTTATTTTAAATTTGGCGTGGAGTTCCCCTTCAAGATCATAAGAGCATAAGCACAGTGATCCGACTTCAGTGATATTCAATGGGCTGAAGTAGGATCAAAGTCGGACCAAACTAGTGCAGAGAGAATTTTCAAAGTCGGACCGAGTTGTGTCGGACCAGTTAAGATGGCTCTCATAGGGAAACATTGATTTTCACATGTCTTGCGACATGAGCTCCCAATGTCAGAGCGTTTGTCGTACCAGTGTGAACCCGGCCTAAGACATGCATGTATGTATTATTATTGGTCCAGCACGTAGCATTTCCCATTGTATTTATCTTCTCATTCAATTATAGCTATAGTATATAGTAAAATAGCAATGTACAGACTGATAAGCGATAGGTATTCAAACACTTATTGTATCTGCCTTCAGAATGTAATCCATACCAGTTCTTGTCCTAGTAGGGTACAGGTTACATGGCCTCCATAAATGCAGATCATATTTTTTTTTATTTCCATTGTTTACCTTAATTGTTGTAACCATACATCAAGATAGCATGTTCTCTTCCAAATACAGTGTTCTATTACCTGCTTTATTTTCTGCATGGATTCCACTAAGTAAACAAGGATTGACATTTTGTAATTACCTATTCATTGTTCTATGTTAAGTTAATTTGCTCTTCTCTTGATGGTATTTAAGGAGCTATTATTTTCCCGTTAGTCTTTGCAAATCGTCAATTAAAAGTTTAGCTTGATGAGGTGTAGAAGTATCTGGATTTACAAGTGACAACATAAAAGACTTATCACTATTAATTGCAAAATGAAGGCAAGAGATATTGTAATCTAGCGAGAATTTGTTTTACTTACCCCGTATATTTAAATACAAGTGGCTTACAAAATGGATGTGCAGTTATTTCATCATTTAATCACTTTTCCACTAAAAAGATCCCCTGTAAATTGCAATTTCTTAAAGTAGAACTACAGGCAAAACTTTTTTTCCATTTTGGATAGAGCAAGGAAGATTTTTTTTCCCCATCTGTGTCTCATTGTGGAAACTTCCCATCACTTCCTGCACCCACAGCTGAACAGGAAGCAAGAGGAAATCCATGCAAATTAAGGAAATCCTTTGGAGCCCCGCCAGTCACTAGTACTATAGTCCCCATTGGAAGATTTCCCCTCTATTTCCTTTATGAGTACAACCTAAAATGTTGTATTTTCTTTCACTTTCAATGATAATGGTGAACAGGACAAATAGAGAGAGAGTGAATAAATCTCCTTAACATGGGCACAGACAGCAATAAAAGTGGTCAGGGGTCTAATCCCTCTCCACTCTACCTAAAACGTTTGTTATACTTTAAGGGACAATTTAGCATTTTCCCTTATTACAGTCAAAGATTTAGATATTTTACCTACCATATATCTGTCCCACTAATAACATAAACTATAGTTCCTTTTCCTTTCTTTTTTTTTGTTCATTCATCACTGTCAAACATTTGTCTCAACCATTGTTATCTTCAGCCATTTGTTGTTTTTTTTAGCTCTCATTGGCAATCATTGCTAAATATAAAGATCATTGTAGCAAAACAATTCTTATAGTTTAGATAACTAAGTCTTTTCTGGGGCACCATGACTTTACATTCTCTGTTTCATTTTCATGATTTCTGTGCTTAAGTGGATGTCCTCCATGTGCTCCAGTTTCTTGCCATAGTCCAAAAAACATTTCGATTTAACCCAGAAGTGGCCATAGTATGTGCTTGCATGTATGCTTAAGGTAGGAAAATTAGATTTTATGCTTCTATGAACATAGAAGAAGATAGTAATAGTTCTGTGTACTCTGCAAGTGTTGACAAATTATGTCAAAGTATGTAGATTAATGTGTTAAAGTTAATGCTAAATAAAAAATTTGGACCATGTGCTTGGTTTCAGTAGGTGCATGATTTTCAGCAATGTTCTGTTTCTCCATACAACCTTAATTTATTTTTGGTTGCTTAAGTTCCGTATTACCTTAATGTTGCCCATACTTGTTACAGTCTTTTTCTGCAGCCTTCCCACCAGCAGTGCTACATAGTTGTTGGTAAATGTCATGGGGATTGTAAAAAGATTTTGCAATTAATCTAATGTGCAAACCTTAACATTCTTTTTAGAGGAAAGGTGGATAAAATATTTGCCACCTGAACAACATAATTTCCCTCAAAATGTGACTGTGTGATTATGTTAATTAAAGGTATGCTTGACTCTGATAATGATTATGAATATTTTAGGAATCTGGCAAATGGATAGTCCCTCACTCTTCTAACATTCTTGTGTACTTGATATAAAAAGGGATTACTCAATATGCTCTATTTAGAGCACCGACTGCCTATAGATATACTGCAGCTAGCTTTTATCCATAGATAAAATGCTGCAGGATTCATCTTCTTCACACCCGTTGTAGTGCCTTCTTCAATGAGATTAATGCAAGCTAGGGAAACTAATGTCTATTGAAGACATTGATGACCCTGCATAAGACCCTTTGCTGCAATAGTTCCCTCAGGAATCAGATTACCTGCCATTTTGCCCTTTTTGAGTAAGAATACTTTTAACTTGTCATATAGAATGTATAGAAACTTAGATACTTTACTGGGTATCTCTCATTTAAATATCAATATTACTTTAAAACCATTGACAGTTGTACAAGTTACATTGAAGTAGGATGCAAAAATCTAAGGTTAAAGGCTCAGGCAACATATAAAACTTCCAGGTTTAAATGATAAAATTGAAATTAAATTTGTTGATATAACATACAATCAAATAATATAAAGTAAATAGTATATGGCTGCCGACTGATGTCATAAAGTTTAGCAACGTTGTTTTCTTCTTGTAATTATGCAAGTAATTCAAATGCATGTCTCATACAGAGCCAATGTACATCAAAGAAATACTTTAAAATGATACTTTGCTCTCCTATACCTTATCCTAGTTCCAAAAAAAGTGATTTCAGTTAGAAAACCACACAAATGAAAGGTATGAAGCCACAGAAAGCATCAAAGCGGCGAACACACTTTGCCCACCTCAAATAATATTTGAGCTTCCTCCCCTGTTATCCACTGTTATTTTGGGTAACATGAACATCAGGCCAAAGGACCTAGTCTCTTTTATTCTCTGACACCAACCTCTTTTCTTCCTTGTGCAGTGTACGCTTATGAAAACGTCTGTCATTCTAAAGGGTTGGAAGTCTATGCAATGGTATTATCTACAAAGGACAGGAAAAAAGTAGAGTAAAAGGGCTAAATAGTGCACAGCTTTCTTTCAAAAAATGCCAGTCTTCAAAGGCACACCAAAAACTAAGAATATTTTATAGGTGTTAGCCTGCTTAGTAACTTATATTTAATCTAAAATGAGACCACTCTGTCAAGCAGAGAGTTGAAAATATTTTTAACATTTGTTTAATCATTTTCTTTTTTTCTATCCAACATATTTGCCGATTGTAAAACAAAGTATGTATATTTCAAAGACATTGTCATAATTTATAAGTGGCAAAATAATGCCAGTAGGTGGTTGGCAGTGCTCCAAAGAGATTTTGTCTATTTGGAGAATTTCACAAGATCTAGGACACAAAGGTCTTAAAACAGCACATTTTCTTTTCCTTATCACATGTTGGATGTTCTTGAATTTGGGAAAATAGTGAAAAGCAACATAATTCAATATTTGGAGTTTCTTCTTGTGCCAGGATATTGGCACTACATGAATACAGTGTGGGACTTGCATTCTTCCAGCACAGGGGCTTCTGATGCAGGACAAGGTGAGGTATGTATGATGTAGAATTGAATTTGAGCCTTGCGAAGGGTGGTTAGGTGTTAAAGGACCCCTTTAAAGGTTAGGTTAAGTGTTGAGAGAAGATAAGATTAAGTGTGAGTGTTGGAGGTTTCTTTAAGTATTAAAAGATTTTTACATTAGTTATTAGTGTTCAGATAAAGAATGATTATATGTTTTTTAGGTATTTTTTTTTAGTTATAGGATATAAAGATTTCTTATTTGCTTTTGGTGCCAGGAGCTTCACGCTGAATGCTTCAAGTGCCAGGTTCCCGCTTCTGAGAACAAACCTATCCCAAATATTTGTAGTGCAATTACTATCAGAAAATAACATCATATAAATGACAGTTGTCATAATGTATTCACTTGCTATTTATAGTTTGCTACATCTTTTGTCTTGAATGTTGCTAACTTGTAATGCATGCAAGGGGTAACAAGGAGAAGTATTAAAAGCTGAGCTCTAGGCAGAAAAGACACAAGTGAATGCAACTCTGTAATCATTAATACAACATAAATGTATTTTAAGTGCAACCAATGTAAGTATCTGAATTTGACCTGGTATCAGCCTTTTGTGGTCTTTGTACAGTAAAGCTGGAGTGTAATAGGAGGTAGCAGCACAAGGAGCCAATCAGTTCATGTGCTGATAGAAGGATGCCGATGGGAGGAGAATGCAGACTGACCGAGAAATTAGCTTATCAGTGTGCTTCCAGTTCACTTTTTAGGGTGCATAAGCACCATGCCTGCAATTATACGTAAGAACTCCAGCAGGGACTCCCATGATTTAGCTGTATGAGACGGCCTCTTTGGAAGCAATGGGAGGCTGCTGGCTTCCACAGCTAAACATTGGACTGCAAGTTTGAATGAATTCATAGGGTATGTAAAGGTTTGTTTTAAAAAAAACAAACAAAAACAAACATGTCATACTTATAACCCCTTTAATCACACGCTCATTTACAAAAAACTGGACTCAGAGGAAGTGGTTTGAATGATCTAGAAGCAGAAATAAGTACTGTGGGGGAAATGCCTGGACTGATGCTGATTATTGCACCAAAAGCTTGTTTTTTTATTTGGCGTTTTAATGGGCTATTCATTTTTATCTAGCAATTTTTGCCTGGAGTTCTGCTTTAATGTATACACATCAAACAAACATGTAAACATGTTTTACATAAACCAGTTCATGAAAATGATGTAAATCATAGAGGCCCTTTATTGAATATAACTGATGGTCATCTTGACAGGTATGTTAATCGTGTTTTGGCTGCATTAGTTATCAATACCTGTTGCAGTGATAGTGGAAATTACCATGCTATTTGTTATCCAGTCAGGCCTAAATCTGTATTGGTTATGGTGCAATTACATTGTGGACATATTGTCTGATATGGCAAATGCATTTTTAACAATTTCCCCCAAAAAACACTGGCATGTATTTTTTTACAAACTCAGTTCAACACTGTCTTTTTGACCAGTATGTTTAAAGGGCAATGCACTGAAAGTACCTTAAACACCAAACACTGATAAGAAACACATTGGGGTTGATTTAGTAAAGGCAAATAGACTATTAACTTTACAAAGAAACCACTTTGCAACAGAATTTAAACTTAGTGAATAAGGTGAAGCTCTGCTGACTTCCATCATCCAATCATGTCCAAGCAAAAATACTTTTCTTTTTCCTTACACAGGATTGGGTATTCTTTGCAAAACCAAGTTGAACCACGCTCCCTAAGCTCTGAGGACAATTCCGCAACACAGTCAAACTTTCCTTACAAAGTGAACAACTTATTTGCTTTTAGTAAATCAACCCAACTAACTCCTAGCAGGGTCCTAGTGTAGCCATTCTAACATGCTCATACATCAGCGTTGCTATTGTATGTAATTATGCTTTTGTTTAAAGAGGGACTAGTAAAAGAGAATTACTCATTTTACTCGAAACTGATAAAAGACTGCTTTGTTTTCAGGTGACGTTACCTAAAATAATATAGTTTCTGTATATAAATATGGGCTTGCTTGGGTTAAAAGATTAAAACTGTCCTGTCTACCGAAAAAAATTAAAAATCATTCATGTATCAAACTAGGGTGGGTCATTGTTTGAGTGCATTACCAAGTTCCTAGAAGTGAAAGAGTTACACGTCATGTTTAAAGGCGTTATTTATTATGGCACTTCACTTTTCTTAACAACCTCACATATTGAAGTATGCATCCTACCAAATCCATCTTCTTCATTTTTCTTTGGTGAGAGTGCTCTGCGCTTTAAATATATATGAAGCCTGCGCAGTTCTCCTCACTTCAGTTTCACTATCTAGTTCCTGTTAACAGCAGGCACAATAAATTATTAAGGAACAACTTGGATGCTTTATTTGAAATTTTTTTTTCTTAATTTCTCCTATGAGCAGGCAATGAAAAAATCATTGCACTAGTCAAAGAAGAACAAGGAAAGGTTTCATATTTTTGTCATGTGTTAATTTATTTCAAAAAGTTTTTTTTTTGGTAGTAATGATTAAATGATCAAATGTGTTTTCAGCGGTTGATGAAACATCCATATTTTTTAGTAGATGTCGCTTACGATAAGCAGTCCTTTTTAATTTGTATTAAATTATGTTATTAAATTGAAACTTCAACCTTATTTTCAGTATGGCACAATTGTACAGAGTCCTCTTATGTAGCAAAGAGTATGCATTAGATGCAACAGATCAGATAGAGCCTGTCTCATTTCCTGGCAGGAGGACATTCAGCATTATCTAGCCCTTTCCCTTACCCGTCCTGTCATTCGGGCATTTTAATTCTTTCAATCATAGAATCTAAGTATCACACGTGGGCATACCTAGGGCATTCTGCATGCAAATGCAGTCTGCCTAAGAACACCTGCTCCTCCAGAATGACATCCACTCATCAATACATTTTGATATTTACATAACTCCAGACAGCCCACTGTTTGTATCAGAGCTCTATTAAGAAAAGTATTGGGGAAAATGTTGAAATATTTTAGGAAATTTTGATCAGCAGTCTCCTAGCCACTTCCCGCAGCCATGCTCTGTTTGCACTTAAAAAAAAAAGCATTATACTCAGTGATGATGTCATTGGGTCTAACACAAGGTAGGCAACGAGAATACTTTTTCAAAATATAAGTAGATTAAAATTCAGCTTTAAAATAATTTTAAACGCACAGATCATTAAATGGGGTACATTAGTGCATTTGGTATTTTTATTATTATTAAAATGATTAAGGTATAAGAAACTCAGAAAGTCCACGCTGTTAATGGTATATGGCATACATCAGTGGCAGCAACAGGATTAAACCCGGTGTTTGTAACTTCATTCCAGTTCCCACCCCTGGGATCCTCAATTATATGGTCCAAAGCAAAAAAAAACTTCATGTAGAAGGTGTATTAGTTATGCTTTATTTGCACATGACCACTGGGGGGAGAACATTCTGTTTTCTATTAGATGTGGTCACATAAGGTCTTGCAAAATTCTCTTTTGATTTTCCCAATATAAGAGGATACATTGAAACAACATCAAATATACAAACATAGACAAAATACACCATAAGACAAAATGCAGATGATGAAATATTTTAGATAAAATTACATTATCCTCATCCAAAATTCCTGGGCATTGGCTGCATTTGACACACTAAAAAGTGGCCATTTGAGTACATGGATCGTCCACCACTTATATGCCCTGTACACACGGTCGGACATTCCGATGACAAAATTTGTCTGATTTTTTCCGCCGGATTTTGGCCCAAACTTGTCTTGCATACACACGATCGCACAAAGTTGTCGGAAAATCCGACCGTTCAGAACGAGGTAACGTAAACCACATACGATGGGACTATAAAGAGGGCAGTAGCCAATTGCTTTCGTCTTGGAATTTATTCTGAGCGTGTGTCCATCGGAACTGTCTACACACGATCAGAATTTAAATGATCGGATTTTGTTGGCAGAAAATTTTAGATCCAGCTCTCAAACTTTGTGTGTTGGAAATTCCAACGGAAAAAGTCAGATGGAGCCCACATGCGATGGGATTTTCTGACAACACGATCCGATCGCACATTTTCCGACAGAAAGTCTGACCTTGTGTACAGGGCATTAGACTGTTGTATCTGATGAGTTGTTAGGTACAACTTGCACAACATGCTGATAAGAGCCAGAAGCTCTAATAGGCTTCAAAATAGGGTGTTCGCTCTGATCCCACCCAGGTGTGTTACAATAGCGAATGAAGCTGGTGAGCACCATTAAGATGTAGCAAAGGATGAAAACAAGTCTTACCTCCCCCACCACTGAATTCTTCAAAATACACAGCATTTTGTTATCTACAGGATATTCAGTAAGGATTTACATCTGCTTCAACAGGCCCGCTTGTGCTTACCAGACCTCTACTAATCTCTCCATGTGCACTTTAATAGCAGAATGTCCTAAGCTTTCCCTGTCACAGCTATATCACATTTTCAGTATGGCTTCTTGAAATCCACTTGTATTGTAAGGGGGGCTGACTTATCAAAAAACCCTCTTATTGGCCTGTTTAAGTCAGCAAACCTAATTTCATGTAGTGCATTATGATTACTCTAGCCAATTCATGTAATCGCTGAACGCGCAGAAATATCCATGGACTCATGATCATGGCGAACCTGAACACAACCCTAAGCCTCAATGTGTATGTAAACCCTAAGTGTTTGATTTTTTTGATTTTTTTATTTGCACTTATTTGATCTTAAATATAGCATTGAAAGTGCTTTGTTATATCTGTTTGATAAGTGGAAAAAAATACCCATTGATCCTGTCACAAATTCAGAGCAGCCCTGTGTTCTTTTTACTCTGCCTGTGGTATCTCAAGAAGGATAAGCAGCAGTTCTTATCTTGGACTACAAACCAACGCCCTCCCCATGTTGTGGCGAGGGAGTAGGATTCTGTAGTTTATTCAATGGCAGCTTAGCAGAGTTCACCTTTTCCTGTGATTTCAGGTTAGAACACTTCAGCCCGGGAATATATAATGTTTATATAAAATAAGAGTTCAAGTCTCTAAGAAATCTGGAATATTTTCAAACAAAAGGATATACGGAGATGGAAGAGTAGAGAGACCTCTGCCTGACCTTGCTGAAATTCTAAGTCTTGTGTGTTATTTGTGATAAAGAACACTTTCAAAGGCAAAGTTCTACTTATTATGGCTCACTACATAGCTGTGCTTATCTGCTACTTTTCTTTATTTTTCCTGGCTTTATATGGATGTCTATAGATAGTATTAATATTATTATTATTTAGTACATTTTTTTAAATTAGCAATCTGTCTCTGAGACGCAATGGCTGTGTCAAGTTACCTTGAATTATGTCCTATCAAGGTAAGGTCGGGTAAAAGTATAACTAAAGGCAATTTTCTTGTTTGGATAGAGTGTGGAGAGATTAGAACACCTATTAGCTTCTTATTGCTGTTTGTGCCTCTTTTACTGAAATTCACCCCCTCTACAGTATCTGTCATGTTCACTGTTATCATTAAAAGTGAATGTGAAAAAAAAAAATCCAAATTCTGGGTTGTCCCCAGAACAGCAGTAGAAAGGGAAGATTCTCTTACTTTGGAGGGTTTACCTCAGTGGGACAGGAAGTGAAAGGGAAATCTCCTGAATGGGACACCGATGTAAAAAAAACACCTAAGAGCAGTTATAATACTCCCTTACTTTATCAAAAACTTAAGAAAATGTTTTGCTTATAGTTACACTTTAAATTCTTTTTAAGTATGATATAAGAATTATAAAATTACTTCTAATGGTCCATAGGAAGTGAGCTTATATACAACAATAAGGGTTTGGGGAGAGTTTTTAGCTGCCAAGTTATTAAAGTAAAACTAAAATGTTTCATTTTTTTTTCCGTAATAGTGAGAAGAGTTAAAATATTTGTCATGTTTTTATCCATATGTACACACTGGGTATATCGTTCCTTAATGCCTGTCCTGGTGATCTGTCAGAACATCATATTCAATTTCCCCATTGGAATTTTCTGAAAAAGCAGTTTTGTATTGCTGGAAGTGTTGTTTAAGAGATTTCCCATCACTTCCTGTCACTGGATAGCAGTACAAACTTGTAAATTAAAAACTTTTTATTGCCACTTGTAACTTCTAGGCTATAAATGAGTAAGTAATTATAATCTCTTATGTCCAGCAAGTGGTGTTTATCTGGAGAATATTTAAGTGAGTTATATACAAACTCCGTTTATCTATCTATCTATCTATCTATCTATCTATCTATCTATCTATCTATCTATCTATCTATCTATCTATCTATCTATCTATCTATCTATCTGTCTATCTATCTGTCTGTCTGTCTGTCTGTCTGTCTATCTGTCTATCTGTCTGTCTGTCTGTCTATCTCTCAATCAGTCTGTCTATTTCTCATGGTGACAATCAATGCAATTAATGTGAGTGTGCTAAATTATCATAATTAAGCAGGGAGCAAAGGAAATCAGTCATTCAGTTCATTTTGGTGAAAAAATAATCCAGTGACTTCTTTCTTCCTGTGCTGTCAGTCATCCTTACGTAATGGAATGGAACACTCTATGCCTCTGACATCCCTCTCCTTTAATCTCATTAATGCAGTCTCAAAGACTACTGGTGCATTGTGCAGGTTGGATGGTTAAGGGAATAATATTTACTTTTCAGGTTTTTATCAACACAGAATGTGTGAGAATCATCTCAGGCTTAAATCAGATGTGATTGGTGAGTGTCAGTGTCATACCAACTGTTGTTTTACACTGTTAATCAATGCACATTGTGTTACTGTATGTTATAGTGTGATTTAGATCAGCTATGTAGATTAGCTCAGTGATCATTAGAATCCCTAAGAGATGCAGGGTTTTTAATCCATCAAGTTAATCTATCTACATAACTCACATTATGTAAGTTGGAAGGTATTGGTTGGTGCTATTTTGACAATAATCATGTTTTAGTCTTTGAATAATCTAGTGTCAAATAGTTATAGACAGCATTTGTAAGTTTTCACAGAATATAGTGAAAAGGGAAGTGGTGTGCATTAACCTAGTGGATCTTTCACTAAATGCACATGATAGGGTGCTCAAAGGTGCATTTCCATTGGCTATTGAGATACAACATATTATACCCTGTGCAACCTATTCTTAAATATGTTCACTAACAACAAGTTACATATTTCAGTTTATGAGAAATAAGTAAGGTATTATATGTGAGACCGAATATTTAATTTTTTATATTTTAACACTTTAAGATCTTTTTTTCAGATGTCAGCTGTGAGCCTTTAATTTAGCAATACTTTGTTACTTATGATGCAGAAGTGGCATGTGCTGTATATAGTTTTTTTATGGGGGGGGGGGGATAAGGCTTATTTGGTGCTGTTATCTTTGAAGAGTTATTCATTTTTCTATGTTTTAAAGACCAAGATGAGTCAAAAAAAATTGCAGAAAAATGTATGGCCAGTTTAATTAGTAAGTATAGTGTGCTGCTATAGGTATTAGGTCCTTATTTCATTCTTTAGATTGTCCCTTTTATCATGGCACCAAAATTAAGTTTCTAGTACAAAGCCTGATTAAGTTATTTACAAAGTCATTTTGGGTGGTGTTTTTCTATTTAGTGTACAGTATGTGTTGGTGAGTGGCTAGAACCCTTGTCAGGTTTGTTTTGCTGTCTGTGTCCCACTAAGGAAATTTGTCATTTCCAGTGACATTACTATAGCAGCCCACTCAGCATCTAGGATCTAGCATCTAGGCCTAGGAGTGGGAGGGGTCCCAACTAGGGAGGCAAAAAACACAGAAAATCTGTGTGCATTTAAAATTAAACACAGATCCGGTAATGCGTCATTAGCACTGAACCTCTGAAGTCTCCAATCTAACCAATATGACCGTCAGATGTACAGGATCACGATGTGGCTAGTCACAGATCTCCCTCTTCCCCACATCTTCGATCTGATTGGTTGCCGTCAGAGCTTCTGGTTATCTTGGCCCACTCTCTGGTACTTACCCTGTATGCCTAGCACAGTCCTCCCAAGGCTAAAAAAAAATCCCAGAATATTCTCAGAATATTTTGAGCTTTTAGATTCTGTAAAACAAGCCACAGTTTAACCACTTCAGTACCAGGCACTTTCACCCCCTTCCTGCCCAGTTCAATTTTCAGCTTTCAGTGCTGTCACACTAAAATGACAATTGCGCAGTCATGCAACACTGTACCCAAATTACATTTTGTATCATACTCTTTTTTGAGACAGGTAGAGATTTCTTTTGGTGGTATTTAATCACCACTGGATTTTTTGTTTTTGTTTTTTATTCCTAAGTAGATGAATATTTTGAAAAAAAAAATGTTTTTCTTAGTTTCTGTGATAAAAATTGCAAATAAGTAATTGTTCTTCTTCACTGATGTGCACTGATGAGGCTGCACTGATGGGCACTATGAGGCTTCACTGATGTTGCTGCACTGCTGTGCACTGATGAGGCTGCTCTGATGTGGCTGCACTAATGAGGCAGTACTGGTGAGGCTACCATAATGAAGTGATACTGATAAGACTGCACTGATGGGAACCAATAAGCTGTACTGATAGGGCTGCACTGATAATAGAGCATGATGATTAGTGTCCTGATTATCTTTATTCCTCACAGAGAGTCAGCGTGTGAGGAAAGGAGAGCCGATAACTGGCAAGTCTGTTTACATGTGGCAAGCTGCGATTGGATACAGTTGATCACATGGTAAAAGGCCAGTGTGTCACAAAGCAGACCCTATGCGTGCCCCAGGAGGTGCACGAGAGGCGCGTACATGGGAGGACGTCTATGGATATCCTCCCAGAACTCAAGGCCCACGCTTTAGCCGTCCTTTGGCTATAGCACATGCCGGAACTGGTTGAAGAGGTTTGAAACCAAAAAGGTCCTATACTCCAAAAAGATGAGTTGGTGCTGGTGAGTTACTGAATTACTGAATACATTTTAAAATGTATTTCCTACACTGATCCCTAATAGTGTACTGACTATTCTGACAGCTTTCCTTGACATAAGCATACTTTATGTTAAAATATATGTCAAGCAAAAAACGTTTTTTTCTAGCTTTGGATAGAGTGAGGAAAGATAAAAAAAAAAATGTTCTACTACTGTGCAGGGCTCCGTTAGAAAGATCTCACTTCACTTCCTGTTCTGCTGGGCTTACAACGTCTTACCAAACAATAAGTAAGGGCAAATCTAAAACAGGAACACAGAAATAAATACAAATCTCGCTGACATTTAGCTTTTCCCACTCTACTAAAGAAAATCACTTCTATTTCTGTCAATGTTTGTTGTTGGAGAATTCCCCAGATTTTTTTGTCTGGTAAAATGTAGTTAGCAGAACAGGAATTGAGGGGAAGCCAATGGGAAGGAGGAAAATAAGACAGGGTTTCCAATCTTTTGCCCAGTTTATCCAAAAGAAAACAAGAAATACGCTGCTGAATCAATTAGACTATTGTCACAATTGGCACTGTCAGGTGCCACACAGAGAGCTCGCTCACAGAATTGTATTATTGGGCTCCATGAATTGCAGTAATGTCTCTGGTTCTCCGTACTCATTCAGGTAATCATTGTAATCAAGGTTGAGAGTGAAGGAAAATCCAAAATTCATATAGGTGTGAATAAGCCCTAAGGATAACAAGGGGTCAATCAAACGTTAAATAGAAAAATAATACTTTTTTTCTTCTGCTTTAATGTTTCTTTGAGCAGTTCCTGTGTAAACTAAAATACATTCTGTACATTGTTTTGTTTAAGCAGGCTCTCTGGGCACGGGACACCCCCTGGAACATTACACTAAAGAACATTTGCACTTGCAAAGGTCCATGGGCTTGAGCCATATAGTAGTCTACAAACACAACACAGCAGCAGTAATGAAATAGCATGTACAGTGCCTTGAAAAAGTATTCACACCCCTTGAAATTTTCCACATTTTGTCATGTTACAACCAAAAACGTAAATGTATTTTATTGGGATGTGTTTGTGATAGACCAAAACAAAGTGGCAAATAATTGTGAAGTGGAAGGAAAATGATAGCTGGTTTTCAAAATATTTTAATATTTGAAGTGTGGCGTGCATTTGTATTCAGCCCCCCCTCAGTCAATACTTTGTAGAACCACCTTTTGCTGCAATTACAGCTTCAAGTTTTTTTGGGTATGTCTCTACCAGCTTTGCACATCTAGAGAGTGACATTTTTGACCATTCTTCTTTGCAAAATAGCTCAAAATAGCCCAAGCATTCTCAGATTGGATGGAGAACATCTGTTCATATGTCCTTCCATATGTTTGCTGTGTCCTCCACATGGTATCTCGCAAACTGCAAATGAGACTTCTTATGACTTCTTTCAACAATGGCTTTCTTCTCACCACTCTTCCATAAAGGAAAAATTGTGGAGTGCACAACTAATCGTTGTCCTGTGGACAGATTCTCCCACCTGAGCTGCGGATCTCTGCAGCTCCTCCAGCATTACCATGGGCCTCTTGGCTGCTTCTCTCTTCCCTTGCCCGGCCTGTCAGTTTAGGTGGGCGGCCATGTCTTGGTAAGTTTGCAGTTGTGCCATACTCTTTCCATTTTTGGATAATGGATTGAACATTTCTCTGTGAGATGTTCAAAGCTTCGGATTTTTTTTTATAACTTAACGCTGCTTTAAAATTTTCCACAACTTTATAACTGACCTGTCTGGTGTGTTCTTTGGCCTTCATGATGCTGTTTGTTTACTAAGATTTTCTAATTAACCTCTGAGGGCTTCACAAAACAGCTGCATTTATATTGAGATTAAATTACACACAGGTGGGCTGTATTTACTAATCAGGTGACTTCTGAAGGTAATTGGTTCCACTAGATTTTAGTTAGGGGTATCAGCGTAGAGGGGGCTGAATACAAATGCACACCACACTTTTCAGATATTTATTTGTAAAACAATTTGAAAACCATTTATCATTTTCCTTCCACTTCACAATTATGTGCCACTTTATGTTGGTCTATCACATAAAATCCCAATAAAATACATTTATGTTTTTGGTTGAAACATGATAAAAGGTGGAAAATTTCAAGAGGTATGAATATGTTTTCAAGGCAATGTATGTTCATTGTGAACCCTGGACTTGAGGAACACTTTCAGTTAGAAACAGATAGCCCTTGACAGTAACTTTGTGTCAATTAACCGCTTGCTGTCCAGAGCATGACGATACATGTTGGCACAATGGCACGACTGCGAAAATTGGCATACCTGTACATCCCCTATAAGTTACGGCTAGTGGGCATGCATGCACCGCCGGCGGTGGCCTGAGTGTGCCGTGTGACTCGATGCCCACCGGTGGCCCACGATCGTGACACGGAGAGGCAGAACAGAGAAATGCCCATGTAGACAAGGCATTTCCCTGTTCTGCCTAGCAACATGACAGGGAGCTACTACTCCCTGTCATTCTGAGCAGTGATATCTGTCATGTTTTAGTGAGCCCACCCCCCTACAGTTAGAACACACTGAGGGAACACAGTTAACCCCGTGATCGCCCCCTAATGTTTAACCCTGTCCCTGCCATTGCTGTGTCATTTGTATCTCTGATCGCTGTATAAATGTCAATGGTCCCAAAATAGTGTCAGAAGTGTCCGATGTGTCCAGCGCAATGTCTCAGTCACTATAAACATTGCAGATCACTGCCAGTACTACAAATAAAAATAATAATAAAAATACCATAAATATATCCCCTATTTTGTAGACACTATAACTTTTGTGCAAACCAATCAATATATGCTTATTGCGTTTTTTTTTACCAAAAATATGTTAGAAGAATACATATTGGCCTAAACTGAGGAGGAAGTTGTTTTTTTATATATATTTTTTTTTGTTTATAGCGCGAAAAATAAAAAATGCAGAGGTGATCATTTGGGGGAAAAAAAGGACTTACTTTTTTTTGGGTGCAACGCCGCACGACCGCGCAATTGACAGTTAAAGCGACGCAGTGCCGTATCGCAAAAAATGCTCTGGTCAGGAAGAGGCTAAATCCTTCCGGGCTGAAGTGGTTAAAGATTCTTTCATATACAGACCTTAATATGTACTGCATATGTGTTTTATCAGGATGTGATACAAACTACTTGTTTATAAATGTTAGACTAATTCTAGAGCAAAACTGGGGGGTAATGTAGCATCTGTGTCATGGCACTAATAAAATTTTCACTGTAACCTTTTAATACACCAACTAAATTATCTTTTTTATTTGTTTGATTTTGGCAGGTAATCTATACAGTGCTTTTATATAATATATGTTTTTCCACTAGTTTTAGCAATAAACTCCAGTCCTGAAATCAGTAATTAAAAAGGAAACAGTAGACCTTGCCTGACCTGGCCAACAGGCCATGATAATGTTTTCAACTTTTAAACTTCATATTTCTTCACTGAAACTTTTTTTTTTTTTTTTTTTTGTCGTTTTAAATATAGATTTTGTTCTCATTCTTTAGTCATTTTAATTTTGACTGACACTCAGTCCAGGCTTCCAAGATTCCCTGCTACTGATTAATATTGGTACCATTATAGAATCAATTTTTGTTTTTAGTTATGCTAAAATTTAAAATTGGTGACCTGATGGACTAAACAGGCCCTGTCAAAGAGGTTTTAAATTTTTCTGCTACAAATGAGAGTTTCAAGGCCATTACACCATTCCCTTTGGGTGTTTCAATTTACCTAAAGCCCTTTAAAACCATGGTCACTATTATCTTTCAACCAAAGTCAGAAAAATTAAAATACACTTTGCTTTGAGAGAATTAAATCATTTGAAGTTATTTCACAGGTGTAATCTGCATAAATCATACATGTATCTAGTACTATTTTCCTACTATGCATTGCGCTCCGTGAATTGAGGAGGAGCAGGTGAATGTCAGGATCAAAGAATGTGATGCACTGTGGGAGAAAAGTAGTTGGAGGTCTCTGAGTCAAGGAGAGGGCAGAAGGGGGTAGGAAAGTAGCACAACTCTTTATACTGATGTTAAACCATACAGCCATGCACCAAGTACCATACCTAGGTATGGTACTGGCTGGCTGGATTGGCAGGTGAGGAGCAATGATGGCCAAGACAGGTATAATAGGTATCAGGACTTAAAGACTGGGGAATAAGTGATGATGAATAAACTACTATGTGTCTGTGCATGAATTAAATCTTCGATGTATCACATACTCAACTGCAACCCCCATGAATGTGCCAAGGGTGCACATCTTGTCTGCCTACAAATCAGTCTAGCTTGATATGTTTTCATAGTAAACGCAGCCATGGCTACTGTAACAAATGATTGTGCCGGACACAGCTATATACTGTGTTGCCTTTACAGTTAAATTATAATGATGTTACAAATGGAAAATATCTGATTCAGTCACTTGATCTTTCCTATTCAGGGAGAATCTACTACCATAGGTCACAGTATCATGTGGCTTATTTACTTACAAATGATAACTGTAAGCAACACTCAGTGGCAGAAATTCCCTGCAGCTCATGCAGTAGTTACAAACACATGACACAGTGAGCAGATAGGATGCATATTGTCTCCTACTATCCATCCTTATGAATTTACTTTGATGTATTATTAAAGTAATTTGAGGTTTATGTTTTCTTTTATATTTAACAACAATACAAGCTTTAGAGAATCATTTTAATTAAGAACCAGTTTTGCATAATACTTATAATATGTACTGGTTAGGAAACCCATTTGTTGACACTGTACACATGTTTATTAAAAAAAAAAAAAAAAATCATTATTACTAGGTAAACATAGCAGAGCAATATTTCAGTACACACAGATGTGGCAGTTATGAATATTGCCTTTTTATTGTATGAATTAGACATCATAATTAGCATATGCAGCCCCAGCAACTTTACTTCTTGTTTCTTTTGTGAGAGTAGTATGTAGTGTGCACAGTGTGTCAAACAGCAGGGTAAAATAGATTAAATGTCATTAACATTGTTTGATAGAAAACACTGTATTTTGAAACGCTTACTGAGGGTTGAGGTCTTTATTATTAGATCATCTAAAACTGAAAATTCAGTATAGGGTGGAGACAGGTGGGTTGAGTGCACACTTGTATCAAATTGAGATACAGAGGTGAGGGAGTGATGGAATATCTGGTTCAAGGGCCTACTTAAAACTGAACTCAGGGTTAAGAGCCAAATAAGCAAATGTGTCCTCTCTCTACCCCCATTATGCTGACTATAGAGTAAATGAGCAGCCACAGAGTGATGAGGTCAACTCTCTGCTCACTCTTTCCTCCTAACAGCATGTTTCTTGTCAGTATATTTGCATTCAACACCCTGGATTGGCTTCCTGTCCTGCCCTTTCCTCCCACAGTCTGAGTGCTGCTGTATAGGAGATTGCAAGAGGCTAATGCCATGTCAAATTCAGGAGCTTACAATAGTTTCATTATTGCAAAAATACATTTCATACTTTATTCATGAGAGAAGAGGCGATTATTGTGTGTATTGTATATCTGCTTGGAATTCAGCAATAACAGGTCACTAAGTGCAAAGTGTATATCTGACTGCCCCTTTAAAAGAATTACTTAACACCCATAATAGCCCCTTTTAGCATAGTATTGCACTTCTTTATTAGGCCAATGATATTACAGGGGTTGAGGATGGTTGCCTTATTACCCCCTGTAAAGGTAAAATGTGAGATCACTTAGATAGAGGAAGGTAGTAGACTGTGCAGCCTTGGAGTATGGAATGCCTGGTATGGAGGTTGCCGAACAGTTTGCTTTTCCAGCAGTGACATGTTAACTTTACCAGTGCACCATACAAACTGCTTTGAATGGATTGACCAGTTTGCCCAAATTAAAAGGTTTGCTCATCTCTAATTTAATATTTACCTCCCTTTGTCTAAAATGGCCTATTGTTTTACCCACCGTGACTTTAACTCATAGCTTGAGCCAAGAAGCTATCCTCAATAACATCTAGTCTGAGGACCATTTTGCTTGTATACCTCTCTTAAACATAAACTGCTGATGTATTGCTTATAACGCTTGAACTGTTTGCAGTACAAGTTAGAATTCTCCTCTAGGGCTATCTCTAAGAAATATTTGGTGAAATCCTTCATTACCAGTAAAACTTTGCATGTGGTCTACTTGCTTCACTGCCCATGTGGGCTACAATATGTGGGTCACCCGGGCGCTGAATGTAAGGCTTAATGGACGTATTATTCTGACTCCAATTGTTGTGAAGCGACTATCCCTTGTGAGACCTCTATGCCTGGCCTGTATAAGTTTTAATCACTGAGGGCAATCCTCATCAGATAGTTTGAACTCACCAAATACCGTATCCATCCACACAATACTTTTATTCTGAACATCAGGTTACAGCAGATGGCAGGATACAAACAGATGAATAGGTTGTGGAAGGCAATGGAAGCAGTCCAACTCGGACCGGGTTTCATCAACTGGGTGAAAATGCTCTATAGAGCCCCAGAGGCCAGAGTAAAGGTAAACAATGAACACTCTGAAAAATTTGGATTGGGGAGGGGGGCGGGGGGCGGGACAGGGATGTTCCTGTCACCCCTCCTCTTTGCCATTGCAATTGAGCCTCTGGCTATTGCCCTCAGATCCCCTCTGACCAGGTGAGGGGCTTTAGAAGAGGTGATTTGGAGGAAAAACCCACATTATATGCAGATGACCATCTGTTGTTCCTCGGAGACACGCAGGATTCCCTTCTAAAAGCCATGAATATTATTAATAGATCTGGTCAAATCTCTGGGTGAACGATAAATTGGGCAAAATGAGGAGGTGGCCCAGATCTAAGTGATAAATAAATTTAAATACTTGGGTATTAATATTTCTAGGGACCCCCAACTTTATACCTTAGATAATATTGACCCGTTACTGGCCAAATTTAGGGGAAAAATAAAAGTGTGGAAACACCTTCCACTATCTGTGGCAGGCCGTTGCACCTTAATTAAAATGATTTGGATGCCACAGCTTCTTTATGTACTTCATAATTCCCCAATTTGGCTGTATAAAAAGTGATTCCACAGGATGGACACCTTGTTTAGAGAAGTGATCTGGAAGGGCGGCCCAGCAAGCATCCATTTAAATACCCTACAGCTTCAGAAGGCGGAGGGAGGAGTATCGCTTCCACACCCCTTTAGCTATTTCTTGGCGTCACAGCTTCAGCACATAACAGGGTGTAACATAGTAGGCCAAGAAGTAGGAAAAAAGATGCTCCTACAAAATCCCCCACATGATTCAATACCTGAAGCCCTAGAGGCAGGATCCTTTCCCTCAGGAATCCCTACCCTGAACTTAATGATGAGAGTATGGAACACAGCAAAAACAATATTGAAGTACAGAGGTCTTACTGAATACACCCCCTTGTGGGAGAATAGTAAACTGGGAGAACTACAAAAGATGGGGGTAGTAAGGGAATGGGAGAGATGTGGAATAAAATATATTATCCAGCTTTACCTAAACGGCACCCTGAAATCTTTCCAGGAACTGAGAGACCAATATGCGCTACCAAACAAATCTTTTTTAGATACTTGCAGGTCAGGCACGCACTGGATGAACAGTTCAGAGGGAGCTCCCTGGAGTGAAGTAGAATCCCAGTGCTATAAAAATTAATCAACAGTCAGAAAAGGGCCTAATTTAAAAAAATATATACCGTATATACTCGAGTATAGGCCGACCCGAATATAAGCCGAGGCCCCCAATTTACCCCCAAAAAAACTGGCAAACTTATTGACTCGTGTATAAGCCGAGGGTGAGACATGCCTGTCCATCCCTGTGTGTGTGTCCGTCCATCCCTGTGTGTCCGTCCATCCATCCCTGTGTGTGTGTGTGTCCATCCATCCATCCATCCCTGTGTGTGTGTGTCTCCATCCATCCATCCATCCATCCCTGTGTGTGTGTGTCTCCATCCATCCATCCATCCATCCCTGTGTGTGTGTGTCTCCATCCATCCATCCATCCATCCCTGTGTGTGTGTGTGTCTCCATCCATCCATCCATCCGTGTGTGTGTGTCTCCATCCGTGTGTGTGTGTGTGTGTGTGTGTGTGTGTGTGTGTGTGTGTGTGTGTGTGTGTCCAGCCTACCTGTGTCCCGAGCCTTTGTCCCGAGCCTCCGTCCCGTGTCGTGCCTTGCCTTCGTCCCGTCCCGTCCCGTCCCGTGCCGTGCCTTGCCTTGCCTCCGTCCCGTGCCCTCTTCGTCGGCGGCCATTGTAAAATTCAAAAGCCGCGCCTCCTCCTTCGCCTGTGATAGGCGGAACACTGAATTTCCCAGCAGCCTGTGTTCCGCCTATCACGGACGTCGTATCATCCTCGTCCGTAGTACGAGGATGAGCGGATGCCCGTGATAGGCGGAACACAGGCTGCTGGGAAATTCAGTGTTCCGCCTATCACAGGCGAAGGCGGAGCCGGAGGCGCGGCTTTTGAATCAGAATGGCCGCTGTCTGTCTGCTCGACACGCTGATCGAGCGGGCAGACAGCGATGACTCGAGTATAAGCCGAGGGGGGCACTTTCAGCCTCAAAAAAGAGGCTGAAAATCTCGGCTTATACTCGAGTATATACGGTACCCTTATATTAATAAGGAGAGAATGGGAGGAATGGCACCCCACCCCCCCATATAGGAGAAAATGGGAGAAAGATGTGGGAGACATTTCCGAATTGCAGTGGAAAAGAATTTTGGAACTGGCACCATTGGTCTTGCTATCCCCCTCCCAGAGGATGTCACATTTGTTTTTACTGTATAGAACTTACTATTCACCTAGGAAACTTTTTCAGTTCGGCCGTCAGCTGGACTCAAGTTGCCCTAGGTGTGGGGACTTAGAAGCGGATGTGCTCTATATGTTCCGTTACTGGACGTAGTTGACGGGAGTCATCAACCGGATGTTTGGATCCTCCACTGAGTTGGAGGTAAATCGTTGCCTACTGGGATTAGTGGAGGAAGTGCGGAATCCAGGAAACATCCAGGTATCTGTTATGAGATGTTTATTCCAAGCAAGGAACCTGATCGCCCAGAGATGGCAGTCAGTGTTGCCGCCGTCCAGTGGAGAATGGATGAATAGCATGAATGGGGTAATTCTTAAGGAGAAATCGATATATACAAAACAAGGGGCGTTAAAGAAATATGATTTAATTTAGAAACACTGGTGGGAAGCAAGTGGCTTTATTGTGTAATGTTTACTAAAATATTGAAAGGTTGGGTAATGACTTAAAAGAAAAAAGACTTTGAGAGATTGTAAGATGAGTGATTGTGAGGAAAGGATGGAGTTGAGAGGATGTAGCGAATTTGTCGTGAATTTAGACATAAATAGATTTTTTAGACAGGTCCTCCTGTAGGATGACTTCCCCACACAGGCTTCTGTTAACATGTGTATAGTTGATATTACATTTATTGCTTTGAAGGGGGGTGGAAAGTATGGGGGAGGGAGGTTGGGAGTTGGCGGAAATGTCTGTTTTGATACTTTGTGTAAATTATGAAATTTGTGAATAAAGAAATAAAGATAAAAAAATAAAAAAATAGAATACTTTGTGGTATGTATGCGGTCAAAAGATGATATATATATTTTTTGATGACGTGAAAATATGAAATGCATTGAGGCTGCATGCTCGCACACACTGATGTCACTTTCGGTACATCTGGTTCCAAGTTATGGTGTGTTGGAACGCAAGCCAGGAACTCTAGGAATGGCGTGTGCCTTTGCTGTTTGGCTGTACATGTTAGTGCTAGCTTATTAGCACCCACTAATGTGCACAATTTAGCAATTTAGTTTCCAGTTTGTCCAGGCTATATTGCACATGTGATGAATCTTATTTTTCCGAGCTTCTGCCTTTATATGAGTCTAGGGATACACTGCCTTGCGAAAGTATTCGCCCCCCTTGAACTTTTCAACCTTTTGCCACATTTCAGGCTTCAAGCATAAAGATATAACATTTTTATTTTTTGTGAAGAATCACCAACAAGTGGGACACAATTGTGAAGTGGAACGAAATCTATTGGATTTTTTAAACTTTTTTAACTAATAAAAAAATGAAAAGTGGGGCGTGCAAAATTATTTGGCCCCCTTGCGTTAATACTTTGTAGAGCCACCTTTTGCTGCGATTACAGCTGCAAGTCGCTTGGGGTATGTCTCTATCAGTTTTGCACATCGAGAGACTGAAATTCTTGCCTATTCTTCATTGCAAAACAGCTCGAGCTCAGTGAGGTTGGATGGAGAGCATTTGTGAACAGCAGTTTTCAGCTCTTTCCACAGATTCTTGATTGGATTCAGGTCTGGACTTTGACTTGGCCATTCTAACACCTGGATACGTTTATTTGTGAACCATTCCTTTGTAGATTTTGCTGTATGTTTGGGATCATTGTCTTGTTGGAAGATAAATCTCCGTCCCAGTTTCAGGTCTTTTGCAGACTCCAACAGGTTTTCATCCAGAATGGTCCTGTATTTGGCTGCATCCATCTTCCCCTCAATTTTAACCATCTTCTCTGTCCCTGCTGAAAAAAAGCAGGCCCAAACCATGATGCTGCCACCACCATGTTTGACAGTGGGGATGGTGTGTTGAGGGTGATGAGCTGTGTTGCTTTTACGCCAAACATATCGTTTTGCATTGTGGGCAAAAAGTTTGATTTTGGTTTCATCTGACCAAAGCACCTTCTTCCACATGTTTGGTGTGTCTCCCAGGTGGCTTGTGGCAAACTTTAGACAAGACTTTTTATGGATATCTTTGAGAAATGGCTTTCTTCTTGCCACTCTTCCATAAAGGTCAGATTTGTGCAGTGTACGACTGATTGTTGTCCTATGGACAGACTCTCCCACCTCAGCTGTAGTTCTCTGTAGTTCATCCAGAGTGATCATGGGCCTCTTGGCTGCATCTCTGATCAGTCTTCCCCTTGTCTGAGCTGAAAGTTTAGAGGGACGGCCAGGTCTTGGTAGATTTGCAGTGGTCTGATACTCCTTCCATTTCAAAATGATCGCTTGCACAGTGCTCTTTGGGATGTTTAAAGCTTGGGAAATCTTTTTGTATCCAAATCCGGCTTTAAACTTCTCCACAACAGTATTACGGACCTGCCTGGTGTGTTCCTTGGTCTTCATGATGCTCTCTGCGCTTTCAACAGAACCCTGAGACTATCACAGAGCAGGTGCATTTATACATAGACTTGATTACACACAGGTGGATTCTATTTATCACCATCAGTCATTTAGGACAACATTGGATCATTCAGAGATCCTCGCTGAACTTCTGGAGTGGGTTTGCTGCACTGAAAGTAAAGGGGCCGAATAATTTTGCATGTACCACTTTTCAGTTTTTTATTTGCTAAAAAAGTTTAAAATATCCAATAGATTTTGTTCCACTTCACAAATGTGTCCCACTTGTTGGTGATTCTTCACAAAAAATAAAAATTTTATATCTTTATGTTTGAAGCCTGAAATGTGGCAAAAGGTTGAAAAGTTCAAGGGGGCCGAATACTTTCGCAAGGCACTGTATATCAGCTGACTAGACTAAGCTAAAGGAATATCCCTCCTTGATGTATTTCCATCATTCTAAGGACTTTCTACAAAAGTTTTTCATATTTTAGTTATCTGGGGAGTTTGTTTTCCTCCTATATGAGTGGTGGTGGAGCACAGACAACCAAGAACTATTTGCTACTACACTTTGTTTCCTTTTGGTGTGTGGATTTTTTTCTAAGGATCTCTTTGCTAGTACATGTATTTATGTACCTATTATGGTTTATTTATATGATTTGTGATAGCATTTATAGTTTTCACTTTTGAATTAGCGCTAAACTTTATAATTCTTTTTAAGTTGTTCATGGGTGATTTGTTCACTTGAAAAAGGGCAGCTGTTTCCTATTGTTGTGCTTTTGGATTGCGATATATTGTTTGGCACTATCACTTGTTAAATTATACTTAAATATTTTCTTGATAGGTTAAATATTTATTTGTGTTATTTAATTTATTCGGTGTATATTTGTACGGTGTGTAATATATATATATATATATATATATATATATATATATATATATATATATATATATATATGGCCCAATCTAAATTTCATGTGTGCTGTTGAAGACTGTGATGCTGTGTCAGCACACAGTGAAGCCATGTTTTTTAGATTGGGGTCGCAGTCTCTTGTGATCAGGTCTTGTCATTAGAGTATCCTGAGAGTGGAGACACATGATCTGGGGGGACTGGGTTACAGATGACATTCAAGCGGTGGTTTCATTCAAAATGAGGCTTGGAGCGGTGGCTTCATTCAGAATGAGGCTTGGCTCAGTGTAATGAACCACACGGAGCAGGAGATGAAAACAAGGCTTAGAGGAACAGGAGGATTATTTAAGAGTGATGACAGGAGGAGGTGCCCACACCCTGGAAGAAGTCCTTGTAGTTATGAAACCAGTCGAGCTGAGGTGTGGTTTCCTGTCATCATGTTTGGATGAGAGCACATGGATGTTATTGTTTTTATACACACACGCTGTTTTTATCTGCTGGCATGTAAGTGCAATACGTTAAATAAAAGTCCTGGTATTAAGATGTCACACTATTGTGGCATTTTATCTCTTGCTGGGGTATGCCATTTGGTTTATCCACTTGCAGTAGCAGGATTTGTGACTTCGCTACTGGCTGCCTGGAATGATCTTCCCCCTTCTTCCGTATGCTGACTTTTGAATGGTGATGGAGCATTTGAGATATAAGAGCCTTCTTTGACCCCCCGTAATAGGTGGCCAATGGGCTCTGGTAAGAGTACATCCTTTATTGGTGGTGGTTTATCACGAGGTGGAGGATTTTGTTGGTGATTCAATGATCAAGACACCTGTTCACTTTATTTATGTCACGTTGGTGACTTATGGACTCACTGTTTTATGTTATACTTATTATATCAAGTGCAACACATTTTTTTCATACAAGTGGGAATTGTGCCTTGTATGGCTGGTCTAACTAATATTGCTTACTTGAAAAGAGAGGCAGGAAAATTATGAATTTTAGCGATGAGACCGCTGCCTATTTGGTCAGTACATTAGGAATTGTATCGCCTTTTGAAATTGATGTCTGCTTGAGGGGTTTATTGATTAAAAAGAACACTCAACCTTAGCTCTCACATTCAAGTACCCAGTACTACATGTACGTCATGTATACGGTGGTATAAGCACGTCTTGTTTCTTTTTGTCTGAGTGTATTGAAAGAGCTCAGTCATCATTGCTCAAACAGCAGCAGCTTATATAAACACTAGGTAATGCTGCTGAAGATTACATGCAGGATACTGGATCTGATGAGCTCAAATATAAGATGGGCTGCGCAGTATAATATTTGGGATTAGAATCCTAATCTCTTTAGGGAAAGTGTGCAGTATCAGCAGAACAAACATTCAGCTCTGTGCAGAGAACTAGAAATGTTTCCTTTTAACCAATTTTAAACAAGTTTTTAGTCAAGTTTTTAGTATTTATTTTAGCTTAAACAGGGAGATTTCAAGGTAAAATGGACAAAACAAAGCAGAATTATTCTATATATAAATGTTGTTAATGTCTTTGCATTTATTCTACTTGCTCATCCTTTTTCAGTAAGTAGCTTAAACACTTTTTCTTGACTCAAAAAAGACTGGTAGGATCATTGGCTTCGTTGGGCATGTTTGTTTTCATATATACAGTATACGTGTATGTGTGTGTGTGTGTGTGTGTTTGTGTGTGTGTGTGTTTGTATGTGTGTGTGTGTGTGTATTTGTTATTGGGATATAAGTTTCTTAGCTCCTCTTGGGCAGGACCAAAGATCATTGAGAAGTGCAGAGAATGTATGGAAAATAAAAAATATATTAATTAGGATTTATTGTCATTCACAATGTGCATGTAAAACTGCACAGCAGAGATGTAGTTACCTTGTATTATTAAGTTTAGACTTCAGCAGTCATATTTACAAATCCTTACCTTCAGGGAGCATTATGCTTGGTCGGGCATGATGTGTTCTTCCCTCTGCTACCTGTGTCTCTGGAGTGGCGGATGGCTCTTTACTCTACTTTTGGCATGAAAGATTAACATGCAAGAGAGGGCCTCTGTACTCTGTACAAGCTGACCATTTCCCTTCAGGCAGTACATGCAAGCCCATTCTCTCAGCTATTACCAGCTCTGGACATTACTATCCAATGCATTTACATAAACAGTAAGAAATCTGTTGCTCAATGTGTATTTATGCAGAAGGTTAGTTCATTAGGCTTCAGATGGATGTCCTGTTGCCATTTACTGTAAGCCTATGCATCATGATAAAGCATGTTATATACTTAACAATATATACTTTCCACCCGTTTTTTAGTTTATTAAAAGTCAGCAGCTACAAAAAGTGTAACTGCTGACGTTTAATAAACCGACACTCACCTATCCCATGGTCCAACTATGTGGTCGCCCAGAGCCTGATGTGTCCCAGAAGATTTCAGGGAGGGAGGGGGAGAGGAGGAGTCGCCTAGGCATCCGAGGAGCGGAAGGAGGAAGTGGGACAGGAAGTCCCTCTTAAAAGAAGGTACCCATTCCCCCCGCAAAAAAATGACATGTCAAATGTGGTATGTAAGGGGGCGAGGGGTTCTTAAAGTTGAAGTTCCACTTTAGGGGGGAACTCTTCATTAAGAAGAAAACTATTTATTGCTTACCAAAGATCCAGTCAAACTTTAAACAAACTTAAATTCTTTTTAAAACATATTATGATTTGCAGTCAGGGTTTCCAAATTTACAGTGGTTAACAATAAACACTAGGCAGAAATAAGAGTTAAAAGAATACAGCTCTGAAATCATATACATTTGCTGGATTTACACAGTTCCATGGGCATGCAGTGGGCCTCATAAGGCACATGTGTAAGTAAGAATAGGATCATAGTTTCAACTTGTCTTTCACACTAAACTACAACATATAGATGTGAACCAAAGTGGGTTTTCTAACTAACCTTCATTTTCATGCTGCAAAATGCAAGAGCTTTGCTACATAACTGAAAAGTGTGACAAGGCAATAAAACAACCATTGCAGTGGCGCCCACTGCAGTGTAACAGTTAAATATTGGTTTAGTCTAAAGGTGTTCAGCTTTAAATGCAAGCAGTGTAGGTATCTAAATTTAACCTGGTATCAGTCTGGTCTTTGAATAGCAGGGTTAAGTGGAAGAAGCAGCACACAGAGCCAATTATATATGACAAGCTCAAACCTGATAGGAAAAGTGAGCAGAGGTATGAGCTCATCGCTGTGCTACTTCTCATGTCACTATCCAGTCATACGCTTGGGTGGGGCTGGATGACCTGTGCTTAGAAGAAATTAACTGATTAATAGGGATGAGCCAAACGCCCCCTGGTTTGGTTCGCAGCAGAACGTGTGAACAGGCAAAAAATGCATGCAAACACTATTAAGGTCTATAAGACATGAACATGAAAAATCAAAAGTGTTAATTTTAAAGGCTTATATGCAAGTTATTGTGATACAAAGTGTTTCAGGACTCGGGTACTGCCCCAGGGGACATGTGTCAATGCAAAAAAAAGTTTTTAAAACTCCAGTTTTTTCAGGACCAGTGATTTTAACCACTTCAGCCCTGAAAGATTTTACCCCCTTCCTGACCAGAGCACTTTTTACAATTTTGGACTGGTCGCTTTAACTGACAATTGTGCGGTCATGCAATGTTGTACCCAAACTAAATGTGCGTCCTTTTTTTACCACAGACTTTTCTTTTGGTGGTATTTGATCACCTTTGAGGTTTTTATTTTTTGTGCTGTAAACAAAAAAAGAACATCAATTTAAAAAAAATATATATTTTTTTTACTTTTTGCTGTAATAAATAACCCCCATTTTAAAAAAAAAACTAATTTCTTTATCAGTTTAGGCCAATATATATTCTTCTACATGCCGTATTTATCGGCGTATCACAGCCTTGTCAGTGTCATTGCAGGCTTGCATTGCAGTCTTGCCGTTTAACCACTTTATCCCCGGACCAATTCAGCCTAAGGACCAGAGGTCTTTTTACAATTTCGCACTGCACTGCTTTAACTGGTAATTGCGCGGTCATGCAATGTTGTACCGAAACGAAATTCGCGTCCTTTTCTTCCCACAAATAGAGCTTTCTTTTGATGGTATTTGATTGCCTCTGCGATTTTTTTTTTTTGCGATATAAATGGAAAAAGACCGAAAAGTTTGAGAAAAAAAGATATTTTCTACTTTTTGTTATAAGAAAAATCGAATAAACTCAATTTTAGTCATACATTTAGGGCAAAATTTATTCAGCCACATGTCTTTAGTTAAAAAAATGTCAATAAGCGTATATTTATTGGTTTGCGCAAAAGTTATAGCGTCTACAAACTAGAGTACATTTTCTGGAATTTACACAGCTTTTAATTTATGACTGCCTATCTAATTTCTTGAGATGCTAAAATGGCAGGGCAGTACAAACCCCCCCCCAATGACCCCATTTTGGAAAGTAGACACCCCAAGGAAATTGCGGAGAGGCATGTTGAGCCCATTGAATATTTTTTTTGTCCCAAGTGATTGAATAATGACACGTTTACAAAAAGTTGTCACTAAATGATATATTGCTCACGCATGCCATAGTTATATGTGGAATTGCACCCCAAAATATATTCTGCTGCTTCTCCTGAGTACGGGGATACCACATATGTGGGACTTTTTGGGAGTCTAGCCGCGTACGGCAACCCGAAATCCAATCACTGCCTTCAGGATTTCTAAGGGTGCAAATTTTTGATTTCACTCCTCACTACCTATCACAGTTTCGAAGGCCATAAAATGCCAAAATAACACAAAACCCCCCCAGATGACCCCATTTTGGAAAGTAGACACCCCAAGGAAATTGCTGAGGGGCATGTTGAGCCCATTGAATATTTTTTTTTTGTCCCAAGTGATTGAATAATGACACACAAAAAAGTTTACAAAAAGTTGTCACTAAATGATATATTGCTCACACATGCCATAGTTATATGTGGAATTGCACCCCAAAATATATTCTGCTGCTTCTCCTGAGTACGGGGATACCACATATGTGGGACTTTTTGGGAGTCTAGCTGCGTACGGCACCCCGAAAACCAATCACTGCCTTCAGGGTTTCTAAGGGTGCAAATTTTTGATTTCACTCCTCACTACCCATCACAGTTTCGAAGGCCATAAAATGCCAAAATAACACAAAACCCCCCCAAATGACCCCATTTTGCAAAGTAGACACCCCAAGCTATTTACTGAGAGGCATGTTGAGTCCATGAAATATTTTATATTTTAAGTTGCAGGAATATTAAAATTTTTTTTTTTTTTGCACAAAGTTGTCACTAAATGATATATTGCTCACACATGCTATGGGCATAAGTCAAATTACACCCCAAAATAAATTCTGCTGCTTCTCCCGAGTACGGGGATACCACATGTGGGGGACTTTTTGGGAGCTTAGCCACGTATGGGACCCCGAAACCAAGCACTGCCTTCCGGATTTAAATATAAAACGCTACCAAAAAAACAGTGATCGATCGATACTGCACTTGGGTGGGCTGGGCGGAGGGGCAAAACGCAGGTGCTAGCAGGTATCTGGGCTGATCCCGCTAACGATATGTTTTTTTGGAACCCTAAACTGCTGGGGACGCTAGTATAGATCTGATTAGATCAGATATTGATCTGTTCAGATTCTATACCACTACGGGAGGTGTATGCTTTGCGCGTGGGTGTTAGCAGTACTGGCACTAGCCTAGCGCTGCCTGGGGCGACTCAGACCCTGACCCTAAAACCTAATTGATATCACCCGCCGGGTGATCAGGGGATTAAACCTTTATTGGGTATTAAATGGTGGGTGCCCTGATGCTATAAAAAGCAAACTAACTAACCAGAGTCACCCGTAACACGTATACGGTGATCACTGGTAAAAGGGTTAACTAGGGGCAATCAGGGGGTTCAAATTTTTATTAGGTAGTATATGGGGGTCGCTGGCACTATATAAAAACCTGACGGAGAACCTAAATAACTAACTGGCTAACCAGCGTCACCAGTGACACTTATACGGTGATCGCTGGTGAAAGGGTTAACTAGGGGCAATCAGGGGGTTAAAACCATTATTGGGTAGTATATGGGGGTACCTAGAGCTATAAAAACCTGGCGGTGAACCTAAAAAAATAACTAGCTACCTAGCGACACTAGCGACACTAATGCAGTGATCAGAAAAATGATTGCTTAGTGACACTGGCAAAAGGGGGTGAAAGGGTTAACTAGGGGCAATCAGGGGGTTAAAACCGTTATTGGGTAGT
Source organism: Lithobates pipiens (assembly GCF_037356315.1). Lineage (NCBI taxonomy): Eukaryota > Metazoa > Chordata > Amphibia > Anura > Ranidae > Lithobates > Lithobates pipiens. The sequence goes on along the minus strand of NW_027507718.1, from coordinate 24,866,904 downwards.
ATATCGGGGTACCTAGCGCTATAAAAACCTGGCGGTGAACCTTAAAAATAACTAGCTACCTAGCGACACTAATGCAGCGATCAGAAAAATGATTGCTTAGTGACACTGGCAAAAGGGGGTGAAAGGGTTAACTAGGGGCAATCAGGGGGTTAAAACCGTTATTGGGTAGTATATCGGGGTACCTAGCACTATATAAAAACCTGACGGGGAACCTAAATAACTAACTGGCTAACCAGCGTTACCAGTGACACTTATACGGTGATCCCTGGTGAAAGGGTTAACTAGGGGCAATCAGGGGGTTAAAACCATTATTGGGTAGTATATGGGGGTACCTAGCGCTATAAAAACCTGGCGGTGAACCTAAAAAAATAACTAGCTACCTAGCGACACTTGTGACACTAATGCAGAGATCAGAAAAATGATCGCTTAGTGACACTGGCAAAAGGGGGTGAAAGGGTTAACTAGGGGCAATCAGGGGGTTAAAACCATTATTGGGTAGTATATCGGGGTACCTAGCGCTATAAAAACCTGGCGGTGAACCTAAAAAAATAACTAGCTACCTAGCGGCACCAGTGACACTAATGCAGCGATCAGAAAAGCGATCGCTTAGTGATACTGGCAAAAGGGGGTGAAAGGGTTAACTCTAAGGGCAATCAGGGGGTTAAACATTTATTGGGGGGTGATAGGGGGCTACCCTGGACCTAACACTAACTGCCCTGACACTTTTTACTTTTACAACTGACACTGAATGCAGTTATCAGTAAATAAATGATCACTGCAATCAGTGACACTGTGACTGGGGGGGGGCGGGGGGCGATCGGGGGGGGATCCGGGGGGGGGGTTTGTGTGCCTGTGTGTTAGTTAGTGTTAGTGTAGTGTTTGGTGCACTTACTTTTACTCTTCTCCTCGTAGTCCGGTCAAAAAGACTGCCCAGAGGAGAATGACTTTGTATACAATACACAGTGGGAGGAAGCTTCTCATTCGCCAGGAGCGATCGAGAGGGGGTGGCCAGAAACCAATGGATTGCTCCTGCAGCGAAACGGACCGCCGCATCCAGCGGGAGGGGGTCCGATCGGACCCCCCACCCGCTGGAAGGCAAGCACGTACATGTACGTGCTTGTGCCTGTACATGCCATTGTGATGACGTACAATGGCATGCGGCGGTCGTTAAGTAGTTAAAAATGGCGCCGCCAAGATACAGAGTGGATGTCCTGTGTATCTCGGTGGCGATCAGTAGCTCTAGGCTGCTCTCGGCGGCTTTCGGCCGTTCTTGGCCAAAAGCCGCTGAGAACAGCTGAAAGCCGCCGAGAAGCTCACAATCAGCGGAGAATCTGCGTATAACACGCACCCATGATTTTAAGGGGAAAAAAGTGCATGTTGTACGCCGATAAATACGGTATTTTTTTGGTAAAAATATTGCAATAAGCATATATTGATTGGTTTGCGCAAAAGTTATAGCATCTACAAACTATGGGAAAGATTTATGGCATTTTTATCATTATTTTTTTACTAGTAAACATTTTTGGGATTGTGATTTTAGGGACCATTGACAATTATACAGCAATCAGTGCTATAAAAATACTCTGCTTACTGTGTAAATGTCACTGGCAGGGAAAGGGTTAACACTAAGGGGCAATCAAGGGCTAAAAAGTGTGTTCCAACTGTATGGGGATAGGACTGAGTAGGAGAGGAGACATATCGCTGTTCTTACTTACTAGGAACAAACAGCATGTCTCCTCTCCTCTGACAGCACAGGGATTTGTGTTACCCTCTGGTGTCCGAAAAGGGGAAGGACATACAAATATGGGATTTCGCCCAGAAGAGCCATTCTGCCGCAGTATATCTGCATGAGCCGGTCGGTAACCAGTTAATAATGCTTGAAGTGAAACAATAAAAATGAAATATTCCTTTAAATATTGTGCCTCCTTAGTCTCCTTAGTCTGCCTGCAAAGAAGCGCATCTGACCCATGTTCATAACAGTTCCACAGCAAAATTAAATTTTGAAGTAAGAAATTTCTCGCGGCTGTAATGTATTGTCGGATCCCAGCAATAAAGATAAAAATCATTGAAAAAAATGGCATGGGTTCCCCCCCAGTCCATGACAGGCCCTAGGGGTCTGATATGAATATTAAGGGGAATCCCATGGCAAAATAAAATAAATGGTGTGGGGGGTCCCCCCAAAATCAATACCAGAACCTTATCCGAGCATGCAACCTTCCAGGCCACAGGAAAAGGGGGCGGGATGAGAGAGTGCCCCCCTCTTGAACCACACCAGGCCACATGCCCTGGGAAGGGTGGACATGGGAAGGGTGCTTTGGGGTCCCCCCAAAACACCTTGTCAACCCCGCAAGGGACAATCTAAAGGGTCTGGTATGGATCTGGGGGGGACCCCCATGAAATTTTTTTGGGCTCAGGTTTCCCCTTAAAATTCATACCAGACCTGAAGGGCCTGGTATGGATTTTTCGGGGGACCCCAATGCCATTTTTTTTTACATTTTGGCGCTGGGTTCCACATAATAGCCATACCAGACCTGAAGGGCCTGGTAATAGACTGGGGGGGGGGGGCTCATGCCGTTTTTTTTCCAATGATTTTTATATTGCTGGGATCCGACAATACATTACAGCCGCAAGCAGTTTTAAATTAAATTTTTTTCCTTTAGAAATGGCATTTTGCTTCTCTCATTCATCACACTATGTACGGCCGCTATGTAAGCAGCCTTACATAGTGTAGGTCGTGGACCAATCATGGCTCTCACAGCAGAGTGCGCTGTGATTGGACAAAGCATGCAGGTCAGGTGCATGCTTTGGCCAATCAGCAGCCGTCAATGCACTGCAATCTCGCAGTGCTTTATGGGGTGTTGCGGGGGCACTCAAATTTCCCGCGAACACCCCATAATGTTTGGAATTCGGCAAATGGGTGAACACCCAATATTCAAGTCAAACTTATGTTCGACTCCAACCGCGGGCTCATCACTACTGATGAATGCTGGCTATCAGACTGAGGTCATAGACAAGGGCTTTTTATGAAGCCATAAAGAATTGATTGGTTTGAGCAACAGCTTGTCAACATAAGCAACTTCTTTACTGAATTTGTTTCCACAGTAGCTCATTTGCTCTTCAATGCTTAGGATATGTTTCGGTTATTATCCCTCACATGCTTTTCTGTTATTGTAGCTATTATTATATCTATTATTTTAACTTTACTCTTTCATTATACTATCTTGTGTGTTCTCCCTTATTATATCTGATATTCATACTTCTTACAGCAATACAATGCCCTAACCTTAGAACTTGAGTCATTTCTGATTTATGGGGGCATCCATGTGTGTCTTTCTATGTCAGATTTTTCTTTATAAGACTAGATTAGAGGTGTTCAACCTCTGTCAGCTCTTAAAACACATTTACATATAACATGTCTATGCACAACCATATTATAGTACTTTAAGTTATAGATGCACGAAGCTACAGCCACAACATATTTAATTAACAGCACTCTAATGCATAATGAAATAAATGTAACCTTCCTAAAAGGCTGTACGAAGCCAAAAGAAAACAAAATGTCACATTAATGGAAGAAACATATTTATATAGAATATACTGTATACTGTACACACACAATATTTGCTATATTGTTATATACACACACTCACTGTATTATAGTTCACATTAGTTCACATAAGCACTCATATATTGTTCAAGGAGTATATTTTAATACTGATCACTTCATGACATAAGTTACATTGACACCCTGAGCAAACCTACTCCCTTTTAGAACAAGTAGTCACGTGACTGTAAGCTCTTTTATAGCATTGCAAGTTCAGCTTTGTTACATGCAAGTTTTTTTCATTGTATCAAAATGCCCCTGAGAAGTAGCAATCCATTCTGTGTGAAAAATAGCACTCAAATGACATGTTTTATTTATTCTGTTAAGCATATTAAACAGAACCAGTCACGGATGGCCTTATGCACGAACCTGAGTATTCAAGCTTACATTTTTAACTTGGGATAGGTGTATTTATGTGCGATTTCTATCTGTCTTCTACATTGTACTTGAGCTCTGTTTATTTCCTCCTAAAGTGATTGTAAATGATCACCTTGTAAAACAACCCATTCAGTTGATACAAACATGGTTTGCCTTTTATTTCTAGATATATAAAAAAAATATATAAATACTTTTTTTTTTTTTTATAAGTGATCACATTCCCTCTGTTCTCAGCTGCGTGAGACACACTGAGCTTCCCAGTGAATGGCTGTGCAGCGGGGGCTTGTCAGGACGAGTCTGATCATTGGGTGAGAGTACACTGAGTTCCCAGCATAGCTAGAGAACTGACCATGGTGTGTTCTCCTGCTTAGTGTGGACAGTTTTTAATAGGAAAGCAGGGGGAGTGGTAGGAACACCAGGGATTTCACATAGTAAGCAATATACAGAGAACGGGATACTTTCTCATACAAGTTCATGGTACAGCAGGCACAGATCAGGAATTTGAAGCGTTGAGGTAACAAACACTTTAAGTTAGGAGGTAAGAGGGTGCCTGACACTTGCTGGCTTGTAAACTGCCAGACCTCACATACTGTCGGTAAGCATCTGAATGTACATACCAGCACCAAATTCCAGAGTCCTTTAGTTGCTTCATATCCAGTCTTACTTGCCTCTTCTATTTAATACTGTTTTTAAGTTTTGATACAGTGTATATGGTCAAAGAGTTGTCAGGGCAGCTACTGGCAGGATTTAGGAGAGCTCTCACTCCATGATTCAAGGTAAATATTTAGACTTAGGCTAATAAAATAAAGCTATATAAGGCTTATTTAAGTCTTTCATAAGAAAGCCTACACATTTGAGGCTGAATATTTGGATACACCCATTCATGGCCGGTTCTTTATAATATGATTCTATACAATATATCTCCTCTGCTTAGTTACTGATTATGTCATGTGTATAACAGTATGTAGATGGCTATTTGCAAGGTCACAAAAGCCCTGGCTGCATTGGGCTGCAGCCAGAGGACCACCCTTGCCCCCCTTCCCACCGCTTATAGAGTTCAGAGATTCAGTGGTGTCCACTTGCACTTATCTGTTTTGCATTGCACAGGTTAAAATGTCTGAATAAAATGTATTCCTATAAGGACTCTTTCAGATGGCGATCAGACCCTTCCTGCATGTGAATCCACCTCGGAGATGCATGTAGGCAGCACAGTGGATGCACAAACAGAGGTTGTATGGACACATTTGAAGTCCATGTTGAATAACTTGAGCACTTCTCCAAAAAAAAAAAAAAAACTGGACAAACATTTAGATGAAAATTCTTATAGGTACATTTGATGACTTTATTTCAATTACATATAATGTCTCTTCTGCAATAAAAAGCCTGTGTGCTCACAGTTTCTGAAAATGTATGTTTAGTTCCATTTTCAAATCCAATTCCAGGATTTAGCAACCCCCCAGCTGTCCCTCCTACCCTTCTCTGATTAACCACTGGTATGAAAAAAAAATATCCAAATGCCCATTGCACTTACCCAAAGCCATGTTCACATGCCAATCCTGTCTTCTTCTGTTTACTTCCTGGGGTCCTTCCTCAGGTGTTACATCACAGCCTGTGTGATGTGGACACCTCCTGTAGGTGGAAGTGAGACTTCCAGTTGCCAGGTGCTCTCTCATAGTTTCCAGAGGCAAGAGAACGTATGGGGTCGCTGGGGAGACCAGTGCCCCTAGAAGATAAAACAGCACGGAGAAATGTCTGGCATGAAACTAGCTTGGCTCTTAGAATAAACTGTGATGCATTACACTATAGGTTGGCTTAGAAAGAGGTGCTTGGAATCAAGACTGAGGAGTAAGTTACCTGACACACAATGCACTCCTTAAATATAGTTTTTGTCAGGAGTTGGGCTTTAAGAATCATAGGCCTTTGTTTATTACAAATCATACAACCCCCTTATTTATTACAAAATATAAAGTTATACAAGGGTTTGCAGTCCCTGGTAGGAAAACAAAAGCTTTCAATTGACTGGCTGTTTGCATTGTTTGTATATGCACACCTTACATGCTGTTATAGATATTTTCTAAACAAAACGAATATGTGTTAGAGATGGAGTTCCATGTTGTCTTTCCTCTGGCAGGGTGCAGGCAAAAAAGTAAACGGAATTGTTGACAGCATGGTTCAAGACCACTGAAAATGTTGCAATCCTACACGATTAGACATGCATTGTGAAGGAAATGTTAGAGACTGTGACTCTCATTAACACTGCAAAGGAAACTTGGTACTGAGAGTGTTAGTTACAGTAATTCAAGATGTTTCTAGGAAAGCAATAGCTTCTTTTCACCTTGTACAATTAATAACAGGAGTTTTCAGTTACACGTCCCTGCAATTGTCCTGCTTTGACACAAAGCATAAATGCCTCTCAGGCAAGAACACAATCGCTATGTTCTAGTATCCATACGGGTGCAATCCGCAGACAGAATGCAAGGAGGCTGTTGTGAGGCAGAACTCTATAATACACCATCACATTGTTCATAGTGAAATAATCCCTTTCGATTCTAATACAGGGAAGATGAATTGGACACTGATTGCATTATTTTAAGCACTGTTTGTTTTCCTTTCCAATGACTGTTATTAGGAAAAACAAGTAAATAATAGCGTAAACTATTTTACTGATATAAACATTCGCCCACAGAGCAAAGCATTAACATCAAAAATACACATCAAGTTGCATTACATGTTTACTTTAATTGTAGAGGGATTAGGAAAATATTTGTGCTGGGTCTTAGAGCAGGCAAATATTGGATATTGCTATTAAATTATGTATTTGAAGAGGAGCTTAAAACTAAGATCCCTTTGCCACTTCAAAATAATAAATGTTGCATTTGCTTTTTAATCATCTAACTCTGCTGCTTTTGTCATTGACCAGGGATAGGGAAGCTAAATAAGAAAATGCTCTGTCAGCTGAGCTGTCTCTTCTCTATTTTTCAGCACAAATTGAAGTGATACCATGCAAAATTTGTGGAGATAAATCTTCAGGAATTCACTACGGTGTCATCACTTGTGAAGGCTGCAAGGTAAGAGGAGAAGCTGGAGAAGGAATCATAGATGGATAGTAATGAAAAGTATTATTTGCTACTACTTTTACTGTTTTTTATAATAATGATAGTCATAATCATCACATATTATTATGTTTATAAAAAGAAAAGTAATATGAATTAAAGAGAAACTATCTTCATGTTGAACCTAACTCAATTATTTCAGGCTTGAAAGACAGGCAGCAAAAACTGCCTGTACATACTTTCAAATACTTTGCTATGCCCTAGGAACGCCCCAAAGCTTGCTACATTTTATTTAGCAAATGTGATCTTTAGCTTCAGAAGGTAAGTTGAGGCCCCTTGCCCCCATGTCCTCGCTGTCCAAACAGGATTGTGAACCAAGAGGAGGTTTGCCAGGCCTTAGCTTCAGGAAATGAAGGGCCCTCAATAAATGTGTAAAATTAATGCTTATGCATATTTATTGTTATGTTGAGAAAGATAATACTTTACTGTATTCTTTTATTCAAGTGGTGTACTGATATAATTTGTTTTGGTCGTTTATTACATTTACATTCATTACATCCTGTAAAGACCTCCATAGGTTTCCTGTCACTTCAGGTCCAGATAGAAAGTAGGGGGAAATCTCCCAAACAGAACACAGAAGGCAATAACAACCTGACAGAGGTCCAGTTCTAGCCAAGAAAAAAAAATGCTGTAGTTGAGCATTAAAGTGGATTACATTTCCAAAATACTTACCTCTGCTTCAACAGTCCAATGTGTACATACCTCTGCTTCAACAGTCAAATGCCTATGAGGTCCCTCACCAGTTCTAGCATCTTCTCACCCACTTCCTCTGTGTGTCAGTGTTTGGTCATCTTCTTTGGTGCAGGATGATCTTACTCTTGTACTTGCACAGGAGTGCAGTCATATCGGCACATAGCACTGTGCCAAAGCTGCACATGCACAGCTCAGTGTACATTCCACAGAATGTGAGGGAGCAGGTAGGTTTATTGTGCTGCAAAATAAATTGTCTTTTCTGCAATAACAAAATTAAAAAAAGGGGTAAACTGCGCTATTTGAAAACCCTCCCTCTAAGCAGCAACTCAGATTGTAATACTCCGATACTCTAAACAATATAAAAAGAAAAGCTGCGCTCAAAAACAAAAAAAAGTGTTCTAAATACAAACTTCATGCAATAAACAACATAAGTGATTAATAAAAAAAATGTTATGTTGTTTATTGCATGAAGTTTGTATTTAGAACACTTTTTTTGTTTTTGAGCGCAGCTTTTCTGCAATAACAAAACCTGCCTGCTCCAAGTTTTTTATTTTTAGACTCTTGTTTGTCAGTTCACATAGAGCTTCCCAGTTGTAGGTGACCAGATTTGATCTGTTTGATTTTCAGATCAAGCAGACACAGTAGACATACAGGTATAGTCCTACTACAAATACTACAAACACCCCATGTGCTCGGCGTGTTAATATCAGTTGACTTTGAAAGTCAGATGCTTGACTGGTTAAATGACACCTTGAAGTGAAAACATGTGGTAGAGCTTTAACAGGTATCACCAGCTGTTTTTTTTATTGAGATTTGTTGGAAACCTTTCAAAGCCATTTGTCAGGTAGCTTGAGTAGACAGTTACTTGACTTCTTCAATATAAGAGCTCTTGTGTGGGATATCTGCTGCCACCTTACACTGGTAATTCTGCTATTGGTATCACTAAGAGACAACAGTCACTTTACCTAGGTATAACAAACAGTTACCCCTAGGGGAACTGTTCCTCCACGATACCAGAGGAAAATTAACAGTTTGAGTGGCAGCTGTTTATCTTGTATAAAGGCTTTCAGATCAGCAGTAATGGAGCTCATCTTGTTTGTTCCTCAAGCAAGGGAGCAAATCCATTGGAGACGGTGGGTAGACTTTTTGCAATGCTGCCCCTAGTGAGTTTTGTCCAGGGACAGAATCTCAAGTGTAAAACCAGCTATAGGAGCGAAACGTTAGCTTGCTTTGAGCCTCCTAGTACACAATTGACCATCTTTAGAATACAGTAAAGAGTAGGAGCGCATTTGTTCAGATATTAATGCTAGCACGTCATAAATACTTCATCATTATGTTACCCATTTTTTTCAAGAGGGGGGGGGGGGGGTGGTGGTTACATGTAATTCTGCTATAGACATCCTCTGCTTCATCAACATTGGCCAGACTGAAGCTTCTACAAGAATAGCAGACGGGCCACAGAGAAAGAATACATTTTCATATGAGAAAATTCAATATGCAAATATGAAATGTGATTAGTTTGGGTCATTTACCTGTATATGAAATAAGATGATCTGCACAGGCAAAATAGGATTTAACCATTAGATTATAACAAGTTGACTAGTCTAGATCATTACTATGTGTTATATTCTACTGCTGTAATTGGTCATTATAATAAAAATCCCATGCATCATGTTTATGCAATCTTGCCCATATGGCCCAATCTCTGCGGCAACAAGCACTTCTTTCTCTCATGAATGCTTATTATTGCTCACTCCTTAAGCCCACCCTTCTTGTTATCTCAAGGGAAGCTCAAATCAGCCACCCTCTTGCAATAATCAGCAAGATGCCCTTGCCATCACTAACTAGAATTGGTGAAAGAATAAATGCAATTTTTTTCCCGTGGAGACATTAAACATGATGGAAATATTCTTTGAGTCTGTGACTTATTAGCATTCATCCCCTTTCTTTAGACAAAATTTTAAATTTATGTACACCAGTCTTTAAATTAAATCTGTCATATGAAAACCATGGAGGTTGCCACTGCTAAGCTCTCCTGAAATGCTAGTTTACCGGCTGTTTCCTAACTCTCTGAAGACTTTGAATCATTGACAGTGCAAGAATGCACATAAGGGCTTCTGAATGTTTTTCAAGCTTCCTTATCTGTATACTTGTTCAGGACAGTGTTTGAAAGTATTTCAGTGGGTCAGCAAAAACAACCAAGCAACTAGCATTTGTAGAAGGGCAGAAAATGTGTATAAATTTACCAGAAGGGAAAAAAAGTTGGAAAACCTCCCTCCCTTGTTGCAAAACTAACAAAACAACTCTCTGGAATTAGACTTTCAGCCCTTGTACACACGGTAGGAGATTCCGACGTTTTGTCGGATATTCCGACTGTGTGTGGTCTGCATCGGACTGTTTCTGTCGGAAAATATCCGACGGACCAACTTTTCCAACTTGCCGGTAAAATTTTCAGACAAAATGCTCCGATCGGACATACTCCGATCATGTGTAGCCTACTCCGACGGACAAAGTGCCACGCATGCTCAGATTCCTAGACCAAAGCTATTGGCTACTAGCCTGAACATAGTCCCGTCGTAACGAAATAACGTCATCACGTTATGTACAATCGTATTTTCCGACAACTTTGTCCGACCGTGTGTATGCAACATCACTTCCGGACCTCTTCCAGAATTAATCTGTCGGAATTACTCCGATGGATTTGGTTGTCGGAATCTCAGACCGTGTGTACAAGGGCTAAGAAGTGATCTCGGGGCCAACAATGCAGTGTGTATGTGTGTGTGTGTGTGTGTGGGGGGGGGAGGGGGTTACAAGCACTACTACTGTACCTTTCCCAAGAACCACTGGGTTAGCAGGGACGCCAAGGTACAGCATGTGATTTGTACACTGTACAGAGGCTTTGAGAATCAAGCATCTGTTATTTAAACCCAAAGAAGAAGAATCACAACAGCATGTTTACTGGATTGGCAAGACCGTGCAGAAAGAGGCCACGGGGTCCAGATTGGGAAGAGATGTGACCAGAGTATCCTGTGTTTGTTCTTCACCCTTGTCCCTTCTGTTCACTGGGAGGAGATGAATGCTACCATGCAAATAATGGAAGACTGAGTTTACCTGGGGCATTAAATAGGATGATGACCATGGACTTGGAAGATAGACAGTTCCAGCCCCAGCTGTATTCTCAAGTAATGCTGCTGGAGATGGGGAGCTACTTGTCTCTTGAGTAGCAGTGTCCCTGTGTATTTTATCCTCTTGACATAAGCTGTACTTGGTAATGTGCATTAAATAATTAGAATTGTAGGAGCTCACTGGTAATGTTGAAATGACAGCATTAAAACTTCTGATATATGATGTAGAGGCACTGTTATCTAATAATCTGAGTAATAATTCAGTAAAGCAGATAATGAGGATGCGTTGATGTGGCACATGTGAGAGTCAATGCTGTCTACAGTGAGGCATGGTGGGGGGTCTGACAGGCATGTTGTACAAGGGCCCGTGATCGTAATGGCAGTCCTAAGTGATCTGCCCAATTTTCTTGTTTCTTAAATGTGTTTGTGGTATAAAGCTTAAAAACTTTCAGTTTGATGTTTAGATTATTTCCCACTAGACTGCAATCTAATATGTGTTAGCAACTGGACAATGAGTCGCTCATAAAGCATTTTCACTATTTTTGAATATAGCCACATATATGAGTGCTTTGATTATTTGCTTATCTAAAGGTGTCCTGTAACTGTGACAGCATGCCTACAAAACCTCTAAATAAAAAGAGTTACTTCCCTATTAAATAGCAATGAAATCAATTGATTTAGTAAGATTAAAGATTTTGAAAGATTAAAGGCAAATGGCTATGCGATAGAAGTATACACAACATTCTAGAAAATTGCTTCTCAGTAGGAATGAAGTAAAGATAAGTGAAGGAATTACCTGAAAACTTAAAATGAAATTCACAAGTTACAATTTAATAATACTGTGCATATGTATAATATTGGACAATTTTTTTTAGAAGTGACAGTAAAATAAAAATTTGTTCAATAGCGTTTTTTTAAGAGCCAGTTCACGCCTTGTTTACAATTGGTTAGATTCATACCTGTGCAGTGTGGTGGTGTGCACTGACCAAAAATTTGACATGCAGTATTTTTTAAGCTCAGCATGGTGAAATGCAATCCACCACATCATACTGCACTGAGGTCACATAGTGAATGGGACTTAAAGGGGTTGTAAACTCTCTTTTTTTTAATTAACAAAAATGTCATACTTACCTCCACTGTGCAGTTCATTTTACACAGAATGGCCCCGAACCTCCTCTTCTGGGGTCCCACGGCAGTGCTGGTGGCTCCTCCCTGTATTGAGTGTCCATATTGGAGATGCACTCTCCTTGGGGGACACCCGGGACACCCGTGCAGGCATGCTCCATTCACCGGCTGCACTGTATCTATATATATATATATATATATATATATATATATATATATATATATATATATATATATATATATATACACTGCCCGAAGTGTATTAGAAAAACGGAACACAACATAATGCACTGTAGATATATAGGCTGCACTGGATGCAGATGCAGAGTATAAACATATATATATATATATATATATATATATATATATATATATATATATATATATATACAGTGCCTTGCAAAAGTGTTCACCCCCTTGGCTTTTTATGTAATTTTGTTGCATTACAGCCTTTAGTCCAATTTTTTTTTATTATTTATTTTCATTATATGTGATGAATCAGAACAAAATAGTTTAAGTTGGTGAAGTAAAATTAGAAAAATATATACATAAAACTATTTTTCAGAAATAAAAAACTGGTAATTGGCATGTGCGTATGTATTCACCCCGTTTTTTATGAAGCCCATAAAAAGCTCTGGTGCAACCAATTACCTTCAAAAGTCACATAATTAGTGAAATGATGTCCACCTGTTTGTAATCTAAGTGTCACATGATCTGTCATTACATATACACACCTTTTTGAAAGGCCCTAGAGCAGTGATGGCGAACCTTGACACTCCAGATGTTTTGTAACTACATTTCCCATGATGCTCATGCACTCTGCAGTGTAGTTGAGCATCATGGGAAATGTAGTTTCAAAACATCTGGAGTGCCAAGGTTCGCCATCACTGCCCTAGAGGCTGAAACACCTAAGCAAAAGGCACCACTAAGCAAACACTGCCATACCAAGGAACTCTCCAAACAAGTAAGGGACAATGTTGTTGAGAAGTACAAGTCTGGGTTAAAAAAAATATCTAAATCTTTGATGATCTCTAGGAGCACCATCAAGTCTATCATAACCAAATTGAAAGAACATGACACAACACCAAATCTGCCAAGAGACGGGCGCACACCAAAACTCATGGACTGGGCAAGGAGGGCATTAATCAGAGAGGCAGCACAGAGACCCAAGGTAACTCTGGAGGAGCTGCAGAGAGGCTTTATGGCAGAGTTGCCAGAAAAAAACATTACTTTCAGCAGAAAGCAAAATGGCACGTTTTGTGTTTGCGAAAAGGCATGTGAGAGACTCCCAAAACTTATAGAGGAAGGTGCTCTGGTCTGATGAGACTAAAATTTAACTTTTTGGCCATCAAAGAAAATGCTATGTCTGGCGCAAACCGAACACATCACATCACCCAAAGATCACCATCCCCACAGTGAAACATGGTGGTGGCAGCATCATGCTGTGGGGATGTTTTTCAGCAGTCAGTTCTGGGGAAACTGGTCAGAGTTGAAGGAAAGATGGATGGTGCTAAATACAGGGATATTCTTGAGCAAAACCTGTACCACTCTGTGTTTGATTTGAAGCTAGGACGGAGGTTCACCTTCCAGCAGGACAATGACCCCAAACACACTGCTAAAGCAAAACTTGAGTAGTTTAAGGGGAAACAAGTAAATGTGTTGGAATGGCCTAGTCAAAGTCCATACCTCAATACTATAGAAAATCTGTGGTCAGACTTAAAGATCGCTTAAAGATCGCTGTTCATAAGTGCAAACCATCCAACTTGAAGAAGCTGGAGCAGTTTTGTGAGGAGGAATGGGCAAAAATCCCAGTGGTAAGATGTGGCAAGCTCATAGAGACTTATCCAAAGCAACTTGGAGTTGTGATAGCCGCAAAAGGTGGCTCTACAAAGTATTGACTTTAGGGGGGTGAATAGTTATGCACATTGACTTTTTCTGTATAAATACACTGCCTGCACTGACTGAATATACAGTAAATGCTGAATATAAAGTCTATGCTAAATGCAGAGTATATATATGATTGGCCAATTATGGCTCTCTGTAGAGTACATTGTGATTGTCCAAAGCATGCAGGTCAGGTGCATGCTTTGGTCAATCATCAGACACTAATGCATTGCAATCTCACAGTGCATTTTGGGGCATTCTACAGCACTCAAATTTTCTGCGAATGCCCCATATTGTTCGCTGTTCGGCAAACACCCAATGTTCAAGCTCATCCCTAGTAGTTAGTAAAGGTTGTGGAAAATGGCAATGCATGTAGATGGGTTCACTTCTCAGCCTGATAAGTTATAGAAGGTGTCTAAGGTAGTGAGTAGGTTCGGGAGGGAGATTAAAGTGTCAGTCAGGAACAAGAGGACATCGTCTCCAAATAAGCTTAGTTTAATTTCTTGGTTATTTTTAATATAACCCCTAATATTAGAGTTACAGGTGATAGAGCGGGCCAGGGGTTCTATTGCCAGGGCAAATAGAAGGGGGGATAGAGGACAACCCTGTCTTGTGCCTCGACCTAGGGTAAAATAGAGTTACAATCAGGGAGCTTAATTTGGGTACGGGGCTGATGGTATAGGGCTCGAAAAGCATTAACAAATTCCATGAAAAAGAATTATTTGGACAAAATATTTCAAGATAGGGTCATAAGACGCTGTCAAATGCCTTGTTAATGTCCAGGCTCAAAAACAAGACCTCACGGGAGTTAATATCAGCATCTTGGATGATGTTCAATGCCAGGCGTATGTTATCTGTAATGTGTCTAGTTGGTATAAAGCCAGTTTCTGGGGAGATTAATGTTGTGATGATTGATGCTAGATGGTCTGCTAGGATACGGCCTTTAAGTCATTATTCATAACAGATATAGGGCAATAGTTTTGAGGGAGGGTATGGTCTGTGCCCGGTTTTGGGATCAGGGACATATTCGCTAAGAGCATATCTGTTGGGAATGGGTTGCCCTTTAGAATCTGGTTAAATAGTTTTGTCATTTTAGGGATTAGCAATCCTGCAAACTTTTTATAATACAGTGCTGTAAAGCTATCAGGACCCAGGACTTTGGAGGGTTTTAAGGAGGAGATAATAGAGGCTATCCTCTCCTCTTATTATGAGAGAGTATCCAGCCATGTCCAGCAATAATTTTTATTTTTAAACATTTATATTTATTTTTTCTGATTTATTTCTTTTTTCTTTTTTACCATGTCTCTTTTAATAAAAAAATGTTGGTTATGTTTATTGCTGTCACAAGGAATGTAAACATACCTTATGACAGTAATAGGTGATGGCAGGTACTCTTTATGGAGGGATCAGGGGTCTAAACACTTTTACACTTCAAAGTATTCAGATCCAAAAACTGCGATTCTGAATACTGTCATTTTTTTTTAAATCCGCCACCATTTTCAGCCGAGTAAACCGGAAGTGACATAAGCTGTTTTCAGCTCCCTGCCAGTCTGACTCTAGCGGAAGTGGTGGATTGTGAATTGGGTCTCCCGTGGGATGGGAGGCTCAGGAAGAGCGTCAGAAGGCGGCGGGAGGGGGGACGCCCCCTTCTGCTCCACTGGGATAACAGCTGAGCTGCTTTTAGCTGCATCGGTTGTTAACCCTGAGGAGCCGACCGCCCGCTCTAAAAAACTGTACTGGGATGATGCCTGCAGCTGCTGTCATCATCCCGGTATAACCTCTTAAAGCTGAGGCCGTATATGTGCATATGGGCAACGCTAAGGGGTTATATGAATGTGATGGTTGGATCGATTGTTTTAACTGTCTCTCAAACATACCCAAAGCCGAATTACTGTGCAAAAGGAAATGAGCACTGGACCAGCAGAGGAATTTTTACGTTTTCTCTGA